>NW_016181506.1:0-6255 GCF_001687245.7 Rhagoletis zephyria | reverse complement strand
AAGAAGAGAGTTACATAATTTATTTAGCCACAAATCAAAATTTATGTAGTATTTAATTCGGAGCATTTTTAATTTAACAACATATTCACCTGATCGAAGAAGAACGGCATCCCTAACACCGGTACGCCATGATAAACGGCTTCTTGTGTGCCAAAGAGCCCACCGTGAGTGATAAAGACACGCACATTAGGGTGAGCTAAGATATCATTTTGTGGCAGCCACTTTTTAATTAAAACATTGGCGGGTAAATTTGGTATGCTGTCGTTTTCGAATTTCCACAAGACGCGTTGTTTTAGCTGCCGAAAGACGTCTAGGAATAAGTGCAACTTTTCTAGCGGCATGTCCTTGGCCTGTACTTGTGTGCCAAAGCTGAAGTAAATGGCGCCATCCTTGGCCTCATCTAAGAATTTCTGCAAGTCGGCAGGAAGTGGCTTTGGTGGATAGATATGTATGCCACCGACATTAACGATGCTGTCGATAGTCGGTGTAGCCGCTGCCAAAGGTGTGTAGTTGTTGATGAACATGGCCGAGAGATTCCTCTGCATAGCTGAAACACTGGGGAATTGAACTGTGAAAAAGTAGTGCAGATTAGATAAAAATACACTAAATCTGTATGTAAGTTTATAGTAATATAATTTATGGCTAATGCTGACCACAATTACATAACAGTAAGTAATTTCACAGTCATTCTTATTAAACACTAAAAAGTCCTTACTTGGCAAATGTCCGAAATATTTCTCCACCAGCGCATCCATTTTTGGAAAGTAACTGAATTCACGATGAAAATCCATCTCAATTGCGGCATAGGTATTATAAATTCTTTGCCAAAAATTCATGCGGTCGCGCAGTGGTAGACAATTCGAACTCACATACGACCAAGGCGTAATTAGGCCGAACATTTGACTCATATAGAGCTGCTTGGCAAATGTAGCAGAGCAGACCACGGGTATTTTATAGACGTGAGCCAAGGCAAGGAAGGCATCTTGTCGAAATTGTTCCGCTAGTAGTAAATCGTAGACACCCTCGGTTTGTTTGGCATTAATTATAGCCTGTACTTTTGCTTGCTTTAGAGCATGTTCGGTGGTCGCCACGCCCTGGGCTTCCATCATTTTCATAAGAAAAGCTGGCTTCATGTCCATTTCATAAAGTGAATTTGTACCGTGATGCTCGTTAGCTTCGAATGCGAAAGAGTACTAAACATTTTAAGATCATACAAGGTTGTATCGGTCATAGAATCTTACCAGCCTTCCAGGCATCGTATACGGGTTCGATCAGTATCTCAGTGTAGTTGCTGCCTAATTTGAGTGGCTCAAGTGTGTACGCGGTTATCATGGTGACCTAATGTTTGTTTAAGGAAATATATGTATATGTACATGGTGCATATTTGATTTTCCATCAAGAGACTAGTTAGTTTACCTCATGGCCATGTTTTATTAACTCGCTAATCAATGCCCGATGCATCTGGAAGTGACTTTTGACTGGATTTGCGAAGACTGCGAGTATTCTTGCGCCATCAGTGATGGCTGCCTGAGCCACTAATGTAACCAGTACCAAAAGGCCAACGCAAATTTTTGAACACTAAGTGAGCATAATATTTAAGAGAAAACAATTTTATTAAATAGTAGTGAACTCGTAATCGATGCAATAATTCCTATGAGAATAGTAGTCAACTCTTATCCTCACTCTCATCGTAGAGTACCCATTCTCATTAGTAAATAGAAGGTTAGGGCGAGAGTAAATGCCTATTTGCTTCATAATTATTATTATCATGGTTTTGGTAGTTATAAGTGCGTACTACAGCTTGGTGGTACCCAAGTTCGATCTCTAGTCTGGGCAAAATCTAAAAATGGAAAAGGAATTTTTCTAACAGTTGTTTGCACCAGGCTGTCAAAGGAAAAACTTCGAGTGCATTTCTGTTTTGAAAAAGGTTCCCTTAAAATTCACTGTCATTAGGAGGCGGCAAAAAGTTGTAGGTCCCTTCATTAGTGCACTAACATCAAGAAGCAGACCAGAAANGGGCTTCCATCATTTTCATAAGAAAAGCTGGCTTCATGTCCATTTCATAAAGTGAATTTGTACCGTGATGCTCGTTAGCTTTAAAGGCGAAAGAGTACTAAACATTTTAAGATCATACAAGGTTGTATCGGTCATAGAATCTTACCAGCCTTCCAGGCATCGTATACGGGTTCGATCAGTATCTCAGTGTAGTTGCTGCCTAATTTGAGTGGCTCAAGTGTGTACGCGGTTATCATGGTGACCTAATGTTTGTTTAAGGAAATATATGTATATGTACATGGTGCATATTTGATTTTCCATCAAGAGACTAGTTAGTTTACCTCATGGCCATGTTTTATTAACTCGCTAATCAATGCCCGATGCATCTGGAAGTGACTTTTGACTGGATTTGCGAAGACTGCGAGTATTCTTGCGCCATCAGTGATGGCTGCCTGAGCCACTAATGTAACCAGTACCAAAAGGCCAACGCAAATTTTTGAACACTAAGTGAGCATAATATTTAAGAGAAAACAATTTTATTAAATAGTAGTGAACTCGTAATCGATGCAATAATTCCTATGAGAATAGTAGTCAACTCTTATCCTCACTCTCATCGTAGAGTACCCATTCTCATTAGTAAATAGAAGGTTAGGGCGAGAGTAAATGCCTATTTGCTTCATAATTATTATTATCATGGTTTTGGTAGTTATAAGTGCGTACTACAGCTTGGTGGTACCCAAGTTCGATCTCTAGTCTGGGCAAAATCTAAAAATGGAAAAGGAATTTTTCTAACAGTTGTTTGCACCAGGCTGTCAAAGGAAAAACTTCGAGTGCATTTCTGTTTTGAAAAAGGTTCCCTTAAAATTCACNTAGTAAATAGAAGGTTAGGGCGAGAGTAAATGCCTATTTGCTTCATAATTATTATTATCATGGTTTTGGTAGTTATAAGTGCGTACTACAGCTTGGTGGTACCCAAGTTCGATCTCTAGTCTGGGCAAAATCTAAAAATGGAAAAGGAATTTTTCTAACAGTTGTTTGCACATGGCTGTCAAAGGAAAAACTGCGAGTGCATTTCTCTTTTGAAAAAGGTTCTCTTAACACGCATTGTCATTAGGAGGCGGCAAAAAGTTGTAGGTCCCTTCATTAGTGCACTAACATCAAGAAGCAGACCAGAAATTGGTAGTACTGGAAATAATATCACTAGCCAAGCAGTTTGTATAAAAAATTTGCACAGAAATAAAATAAAGCACTCGTGGCACGCCATATTTTGAATCTGCATTCAACAAAAAAAAAGGACGTTCACACTGGATACAAATGACAGAAGATATTTTGAATAAATCGATCNGGCAAAAAGTTGTAGGTCCCTTCATTAGTGCACTAACATCAAGAAGCAGACCAGAAATTGGTAGTACTGGAAATAATATCACTAGCCAAGCAGTTTGTATAAAAAAATTTGCACAGAAATAAAATAAAGCACTCGTGGCACGCCATATTTTGAATCTGCATTCTACAAAAAAAAAGGACGTTCACACTGGATACAAATGACAGAAGATATTTTGAATAAATCGATANATGTAACCAGTACCAAAAGGCCAACGCAAATTTTTGAACACTAAGTGAGCATAATATTTAAGAGAAAACAATTTTATTAAATAGTAGTGAATTCGGAACCGAGTTATAGGTGCGTACTACAGCTTGGTGGTACCCAAGTTCGATCTCTAGTCTGGGCAAAATCTAAAAATGGAAAAGGAATTTTTCTAACAGTTGTTTGCACATGGCTGTCAAAGGAAAAACTGCGAGTGCATTTCTCTTTTGAAAAAGGTTCTCTTAACACGCATTGTCATTAGGAGGCGGCAAAAAGTTGTAGGTCCCTTCATTAGTGCACTAACATCAAGAAGCAGACCAGAAATTGGTAGTACTGGAAATAATATCACTAGCCAAGCAGTTTGTATAAAAAATTTGCACAGAAATAAAATAAAGCACTCGTGGCACGCCATATTTTGAATCTGCATTCTACAAAAAAAAAGGACGTTCACACTGGATACAAATGACAGAAGATATTTTGAATAAATCGATAAAAAATATGTATTCCAAATAAGGACTGATTCTTCTATAGTTATTTTCCGAGAAACGGTTGTTATCCCTAATACGAAATCGCAATCTCCGTTGATCCGCCGCTGCCTTCAAAAATGTTACTTAACACATTTACATACATAAATATATCTTTTTTGATATTGCTTTCACTTTATTATAATTACCATTTTAATTATAATACTTTTTTTCGCCTTTTCCCTGGGACTGCTGCGGGCCACCGTACTCTCAAAAGGATGCTATTGTACTGAAACTATTAAATATAACTAATTCGTCTTTTATTTAAGATAGTCGCTATTGATAAACTACGTAGATGGTAAGTTGTTATACATGCTTCAGAATTTCAAATTGGCGTTACAGTAAAAAAAAAAATTTCTTATCAATTCTGTACAGTTCCACAACTCTTTGTGTGTATTACCTAATGTTAGGTAACCCGAATTTGCCATTTTTGTATTATTATTTACTTANAAAAATTTCTTATCAATTCTGTACAGTTCCACAACTCTTTGTGTGTATTATCTAATGTTAGGTAACCCGAATTTGCCATTTTTGTATTATTATTTACTTATTTTGGTTGTACCCTTGAGATAAAAATTTTAGCAGACAAACAGTTTTGTTTTTTGTTTTTTCCGCTTTTGTTTTGGTTAGATTTCGTGCCCCATACTTTTGCCGAACCCCCCCAGTAATTTAATCTCTACAGTAAAAGTGCGTTCACACTTGACAATGCAAGTACTTTCGAAAAGTTATTGCAGGAGATTGCTTGACCGTTTATAATAATTATTAAAATCAAATGGTGCATCAAACTGTAAAAAATTTAAAGCTGGTACCTTTGATTTGCTACCATTCTCATCAATCCTTATAAACCAGATTATAACCCAACGATAAATGAAATTTTACTTTCTCAGTTTGAGGCAGGACTCGCTTGGCCGCATATTAACAGGTATTTTAAATATGAATGAAAGTGATCTTGCACTTGATAACGGCTATATTGCCATTTACGTGTTACTGACTACCGGAGGCCTCAGTCATAACCTCGCGTGTGATTAACGTCATACAGTTTGGAAGAGATTAGATATGCCTACTGGTAAAATGTACATACATATACCTGTAAAAAATTTTGCTTATTGCCTATCGTTTGTCTATTTTTAGCACTTATACGGCAACTTGTAAGAGAGGACAATACGATATGTGTATGTATGTATGTATATTCTGTCGTCAAAACTCATGTCACTCTTGGCAACAATAATTTCGAAAAAAGTTGAGAAATTTAACACCAAAAATAATTGTAACCTTGAAATTGCTAACAAGTGCTATTCTGGACTTAGTAAGATATTGAGAAAACCGCGCACTCTCTTCGTACAAAACTGCACTCTTTGGGTTTGGCATCATGGCAGTGCTGGTATATACATATGGCGCAGAGTGTTCGCCATGGCTTTACAACGACATACCAATAGAACTAGAGCAGTAAAAAAAATGCAGCGGCTACACTGACTTAGCCATTCCAGGCGATTTTGTAGCAAAGGAGGTGGAACGCCACCCCTGCGATGGAGAGTCTAGGTGGTGAAAGACTCGGCATCATTCCGCATTTCCAGTCAGTTGGCACAGAATTGAAAATTTTACGTTTTAGAATTTTGCCAGACTCGCGACATTGTGGGACAGACACCGGAGCAGAAATGCTTGACGGTAAAAATTAAGATTAAGATAAAGAAACAGATAAGAATTTATATTCAGATTGAAATTGAAACTTTTATTAAGAGCAAGCAAATTTTTCCAGTGATAAATAAACTGAGCAATTAATTCCAAAATTAACAATAAATGTATTGCAAACCTCTTCCTTTCTAAAATTTTTTTAAAGTCACTAATTTTAATTAAAAAAAACACCATTTTTAAGGATTTCCATATGTAACTTTTATTAGCGTTTTTTTATTTTATTTGTTTCTATATAAGTATTTATTTTTTAGACAATACGTGAAAATATTATTGTGGGTTATTGGAGCATATATGTACATGCATATGTAGTTTTTGCCTTTTTTTTATTATTATTCTTTATTTTTATTTTTCGATCTAGAGAGCATTGGGTGAAGTGAAAGATCGTTATATGTAAGTATTACACATATATGTATAATTATAGTGGATTTGCAATCGAGTGCGAGTGTTAACAGTTTTTCT
>NW_016181505.1:0-6255 GCF_001687245.7 Rhagoletis zephyria | reverse complement strand
CAGAGTAGCATAGCGCAGTGCTCGCACATTGGCTTAGTGACTACTATCTTCTAAAAGCAGCAGCAAAATGAAGAAAAAAGGTATTAATTTAAAAAACGAAGTCGCAGTGAATTTCATTGCAACAATATTAGCGCGGCAGCGGTGGTTTGGCATTTGGCGCTTTGGCGTTTAAAATGCCAGTGGCGCTGATTACCCACCCAACATTGCCGTGCTGCGTTCGTTAGCTAGCACGCATACATACGACTACATTTATACATACACACACACATAGATGCAGAAACTTCTAAGTATATTGTTCGCGAATATACGCATACAAATCACTTGCCTCCAAGGCAGCACATCATACATATTCGCACGGAACAAATGTATATGTTAACATACAAATTAGCGAGCGTACAGTTGTGAGAAATTGCGTAGCATAACTTGGGTAGAGCCAAATGCAAAATTAGAATTTATGTAACAGTTATGGTGATTTCGGTTCTTTCAAGAAATGTTGCCCTTCCCCGGTGCAAAAGGTTTTTGATGTTACACTCAACCCTGTAGAAAGGCATATTTTTGCCTTCTTGTTCTTATAAACCACCATCTGATTATAAGGGCAACCATCTCCCTGAAAAAGCTTGCCTTACAAGAGTGTGACATTTTAAGAAACGAAGACACAATTTTCTCACCCTTTGCCTTTAAATTATAATCAAAAACGAAAAGAGGAAGGGGCAATCAAAAGGCAACATCACCCCCATTAGTTTGTGACGACCTTTGCAGAAGGCCAATCACGTCAGTGATCTCCCATTTTTTAAAGTCCCTTCAAGACGAGTTGCTACCCATCTCGACTGGTGTCGGAACGAGCCTTGTAAGTGTTTCGAATCCGTCTTTAAATTTATTTCTACAGATAGTCAAGCGGACGTGAGGGCCCTATCTAACAGAATGACCATCTCTCAGCTCCCCGCGAAGAAAAGAAGCCAGTACAATGTATACAAACTACTCTCACGTTCCTGCACTCGCCAAAGAGGAGAAGGGACTTGCAATATGGCGGCTTAAAAACAACAAGACCCCGAAGTCGGCGGCATACCGCCTGAGCTGTTTAAAGTCGGCGGCGCATATACGAGCCATTTAGCCGAATTTTGTGTGGTTCCCGAAAATTGGAATTTCCGTGTAATTTGTGCAATTCATAAGAAGAAATATCCCGGCGTCTGCGCCGATTACCGTAGAATAAGCTTCCTTAATAATGCTTATAAGGTCCCATCGATGATATTGTCTGAAATACTGAAGAATTTCAAGAATCAACTAATTGGATCTTATCAGTGTGGCTTCAGACTAGGTTAGTCCAACATTCACCAGATTTCTACAGCATGTCAAATCCTGTAGAACACACTGGATATACAAGTCGACGCACAGTATCTTTTTGTAATTTTATATCCGCTTTTGATAGCATAAAGGGAAGCTTCCTGTAAGGCCACCTCTAAATTCGGGATCCCCGCAAAACTAAAACGGCTATGTAAAGTAACTTTGAAAACAATTTTTAGCTCCGTTCCTATCAGCACATAAAAGTCATCGGCTATTGGGACACACGTCACTGGCAGTTATAACTTTGACGTAACGAAGGACTCCGTCTACGGATGAAACAGCATAAACACCACCAGTAACGTCAGTCTGGATTTCAGGTGCTTCTTTGGGATAGGTAAGAAATAAAAAAAAAAACAGAACTCTCTCTTTATGAAGGCAAACTACGCTGTACAAACCTTTCATCATGTCCGTTCTTCCATATGGCACAGAAAGATTGACGGTGTCGAATAAAGATGAGTAGCTGGTGAGGGCGTAGAACCGTGTTCAAAACCACAGTGTCTATGATAAATGGGCGCCAATGTAGTGCATAGGCATTACCGGCGCCATGGGTGCTATAAGGTTTTGAACCGAAATTTGGAAGCAATGTGGGAGATGTTACGACTCTCTTTTGGAAGGAAGTAAGTCATTGGCTTCACTACAATGAAGTACCGGCTCCCGGGTAGCTCAGTAAAAACTTTCTATACCGATGGCTCCTGAAAAAATAAATTGGAGCTGGATGGAATTTTGCTTTAGGTGTAAAGCGTTTTCAAGGCTCGAAGACTGGGTAGTTTTCTGTGGTGGTTTTCAAGGATGTAAGTTTAGGTTGAATTCCGTTTCAAAATATAACGAGTTTGTACTCATGTGGCGAGGCACTGGCTATTGAATTGGCGACTTGTGGTGTTTTCGGGCGTCCAATTGGATCTGGGCCAATGATAGGGCCAAGCATAGCAATGACGAATTCACAAAATAACTAAGACTTTACTTAAAAGGTGATCACGAAATTCCTTCTTCGAGAAAGAGGGAGGGAACTGCGAGCTCTGCTAGGACTAATTACTGGATGGAACAAATGACATATGGTCACCATGGATATCATCGGTGACAATCTGTGTATCCATTCTTTCCGGTTGAGTATATCATAAAGGAGTGACATGGTGTAGTTTTGTGTTAGATTTATTGAGAATATATCAGCATCATTCTCTTCCACTCAACAACAAACTAAGGCTCATAAAAGAGTCTCGTAAGTTTGTAGAGGAGTAATGAGATCCCACGCGTATTTGTTTCCCCTATTCTCTTAACCCTTTACCTAGTTAGTGCTTGGAAAATGGTTTTGCTTACTTAGTTTTTCATTGTTTTTAAACAATCTGGTAGAGACTGATATTCAAAGCAGTTAAGCAAGCCGCCATAATTAAGTATCCGAAAAACAGAGCCGAAATTGTTACGTATCAGACCTAAGCGCTACCTGGTGTGATTTGTAATCCTCCTGGTTACGTAGCAGCTGAACTTAAGCCGAAAATATGTACGTATGTATGCACATTTGCGAAATTTTTCTCAAAATTAACGCAAATTCTTAAGGTTGTTTACTTCGCACACATAAAAACCATCAAACTTTTAACATGAAATTTAAAATTATTTTAGTTTAGTTGAAAAGATTTTGAATAAAGCTCAATAACTTTTCAAGAATTCCTATTTGAAACCATTGATCCAAAGCCTAACCGGTATATTGTGTGTATGGCTCTGTAATTGTGATATTCTCGTATATTATTAAAATTTTATTGCCCAAAAGTGTGCAGACATATTCACTTCTTTACCTGGACACTTTTCATCCACAAAAGGGCAGCGGGTAGTTGATAGTCGCTTTTGCTGCTGCATTACTTTTATTTCGCTCTACAAAGGGGGCGCCTCATTTAGCGGCCGGCAGCTGATTAATTTCAATGCCAGTAGCAGCTAAATGAGGCTACCATTGCCCCGTTGCACACAAAAACATTGCAATCGTATGAGTGAGTTGGCAAGTAGATCCACACCAACAACAACAATACTGGCAACATGGATTCTTTACATACAAACATACATAGTAACTTTACTTAAATGGTAATGGTAAAGGTATTTTTGTGGCGTTTTTAATCACAAAGAAAGAGGGACGAACTTTTAGTTAATGAGCTGCCTACAGATTAATCAATATTACCTTGGGAATTGAGCGTAAAAAATTTGGTATTTGAAAAATGTTCACTCTTCTGGTTTTTTTTATTGGTATCTTGAAGCAATTATCACCAACAGATTTGCAAAATTTAAAGTTTTACCTTAGCAGAACGACGAGCGCAAAAATAAATAAAACATAAGCAGTACTTACAGAAAAGCTAATATTTTTCACCAATTCATTAAATGAATTTCGCGGTTTGAATTGTATTTTATTGTTTTGCAAATTAATTGTTGGCATTTTAAAAGAGAAATTATTGAAATGGAATAAATAAGTATAAGTGAAAAGGAACAAGAAAAAATTAAAAGAGGCATACGAGTGTAATATGCGTAATACAGCATCCAAATATTAGTTTAGAGCGAGAGGTCGTGTTTGTTATAATGAAAAGTGCTTCAAAGAGGCATAGGACTGGATCACAGTAGCGAAGATAGATGGAGAATAAATATAATAATGAATAATCAATCCGTGGCACGAAACTAGTTATGCTACTGCCCGGTCAGATCCCAAAATAAAGAATTAAGTTTCTATACAGCACTCCTACAGGTCTATTCTGCGCTGGTAATAAAAAGTTTGTAACCGGTAAATAAAGTTCCTGTCAATTTTTAAACCCTTTTCGCATTCTGTGTACTCTTGTTCCTAGAATCGCGGTGACAAGCACTGGTAACATTTTTTGGTAATAAAATTTCCCGGTTACAAAATCTTCGGTAACGCGCAGAATAGACCTGTTAGTTGAGGATTTTGGCGTCATAAAAATCAAGCGGCCGACAAAAATTGCATTTTTTGTTGTAACGACTCTGTACTTAGATATTTTTGTCGAAAAGTTTGGTATTTTTAGCACAGACTTACATATAACGTTTTCACTTACGAGCTTTATTTGTTGTTTTTTCAGTGAGTTGAAAAATTCGTCTCGCCCGAAAGATGGAATTAGCCCGTGAAAATTTTCGTGCGATGATTTATTACGATTTTTGACGTGGGTTAGGGAGACAGGAGTGCATTGATCTGCGTACTTTTACTTTTGGCATTGAAGCACCACACTTAGCCACGAGTGAACGAGTTCCAAGGTGACAGCCGATCTTTAAAAGGGTGAATTTCGGGAAGGCCGTCCAAAAACGGTTGTTGTGCCAAAAACAATCGATGCTGTGCGTCAATTGATAATGCAAGATCGTCATGTGACATATCGCGAGATAAAGGCACCCGGGGTACCTAGTGAGACCAGCATACATTCCGTATTGCACAAATATTTGGCCGTCAAGAAGAATTTCCCTCGTCGGATACCGCACAATTTGACAACTGCCCAAAACAGGACTCGTGTCGAAAGGAAGAGTGTGCATCGCTGTTGTAACAGATGTTCTATAGAGTAGATCTAAAAACCGAACTAGGTATTTTCGCGAGTAAATATATTCTTTGTAGTCCTATGTGACACTATCCAGAGTAAGTTTCGCTTAAACACTTACAAGCGATCGCTGAGGAGCTGTCAGTTCATTATTAGTCTAAAATTATAAGCTGACATGTTAAAAAATGGATATGGTCGAATAACGCGACTATTAATAAAACTCAATGCTAATGTACGTATTCTCGCTTTGGATATATATAGTTTTTTTTCGACGGCATAAAACTGTTTGTATGTATGTAGATATGTAAATAGATATGCATTTGTTGATTTGTTACTCGTTATGTTATTTGCTGCTTTTTATTACATTTCATTTCTGCCTCATGCGCAAAAGTAAATGAGTTCGCCTAGACTATAATTAGCATGGTAATTAATGACCAACGCCAGTGCGGCTGTGCCAATGGCCAGCTACTGCGGTCAATGGATAACACAGCCGACGAGCAGAGGAACGTGTTAAACGTGCGATTTAATGGCAAAGCTGCAGGCTTATGTACACATGTATACACACATACTTACAAAATCAAATGTTTATATTATTAAAGGGTGTTCCAAATACGTTGTCCTTAAAAAAATGAAAGAAAGGGACTATATCCAACACACAACAAGAACTTCGAATGAGGAGTGGAGGTATGCATTTCTAATAACTTGCCAGGATGCACAGTGCGGCCAAAAACTGAAAAGAAGCTTATAGATGGGGTTTTTCATCATTGAGTTGGCTAAAGGGATCCTCTAAGAAGCAAAAACCGTTCACAGTATCGGGTTGTACCCTAAGACCCTTCTTTATTTTCAGTAGGAATGTGGCCTACGCCTATGCACAAGGAAATTGAAATCGAAAGTAAAATACGTAAAAAATTTTGTGAACATCAACACTATAACAAAAAAATTTAGAAACAGAAAAATAAAGGTATTTTTTTGCAAGGTTGCCGTTTATCCAAGGTAGGTTCATATTGAAAATGGGCTAAATCGAACTGTAACCACGCCCACTAACCATATAATGGTGTTTTCGAAAAATGGATAAACCACGATATTTCAGTAAATATTGGATCCAGGAGCTAGGACTTACAGTTGCTACCTATTCAAACGAATTCTTAAGACTTAGCCCCCTTCGGTTTTATTCTATATATTTCCAAACCGAAAGAAAGATTTTGGTTGTAAGAGATTTAGGTCGTTAGAAGAGGTCGTCACTGAAACAAATGACTACTTATTTTGAGAAAAATTTATTATTTGAAAAAAGTAACAAAATTGTAAATTAACGTTTGACTAAATGCATTGATCTACAAGTGTGCTATTCTACTTTTTACGAAAAAAAATTCAAAGGTTCACTGCCTTATCAAACTTGTGGGTCTAGGCA
>NW_016181504.1:0-6256 GCF_001687245.7 Rhagoletis zephyria | reverse complement strand
TGGTGTTTCCATTCTCAAATTTTTACAGCGTACTTCATAAAGTTTGACAGCTATTCAGGTTGAAAAAAATAGAAATCGAACTTGGTGAAGTTAATGAAAAAATTGAATTTTTTTAATGCAAAAATTTCTTTATTTTAATCTGTCTCTCATGGAAAGCCGTTGTAATTACGACAAATACTTTATTAACTGCAAAAATTTCGAGAATTTTTTTTTTTGAGATTTTCAAATATCATGACGAAATAAAAAAAATTGTGTCTTCTTTTTTTCGATAGAGAGTGTAAAAATATATATTTCACCCCAAAAAAAATGTTGAGGTGTAAATATTATATGGAATGACCCGTATGTATGTTCTTTAACACAAAAAAAAAAAATAAAAAATTTAAAAAGTTCAATGTTTATGTCGCACATTTTAAAAGCCGCCTTTCATGTCAAAATTGACAGTTATCGATATTGAATGTGATATTTTGCTATTGACATTGACGAAGCAAACTATGCGACTTAATTTACAGCGCGAAAATTCCGACTGTTTGTGGTTGTTGGTGCGCTCTTTTAGCATTTCCATTTAAATTTATGCTTACATACCTCATATTTGTCTAACATTTACATTTTAATTACTCATACCACATTTCATACCTACTCGCTGCTCAACCAACCAATGGCATATTTTGGTTTACAAAAAACACATTTTCGCCATTTTATTTATTAACATCTCAATATGTACGTGCAATCTATGGCATGCGATCGTACAACAACAACAACAAGTTAAATATTTTAGGCAATAACCGCCTCACTTGATCACAATTTTAATTAGATGCGCGAACAAATCACGCGCTTCGCTTAGCCATTGTGGCACGTCTCGGCAGAGCGGAAGTGGTAGTCAACATGTGAGCAGCTACATAACTATGAAGAGATGAAAGAGAAAGGGTAGTAGGGGGGCGGGGGGTGCTGGGCTAAGTAGACCCATGAATGTTTAACTAAAGTGGGTGAGAGAACTTTGATTTATGGCTATGCACAGGTATTTCTTTTTTTTTTTTTAATTGCCTCTTTGCAGAATCCAAGCATATATATAAATATTTGAACAATTCCAAGTATTACCAGTGAGCTAAATGCAATTCAGAAACTTGTAGAGTTTTGAGTAGGTGTTACTTACCGCTAAATACTTAGCCAGTCAAATATATGTATAGCCGCTTTTCGGGTGCTACAAATTGTAATTTATTACCAACAACGCTTATATGTTGCAACTTCATTCTATGTTTCTTCGTATTAGCGTGTGATAAATTTTGTTTTTATTGCAAACTCGTAAATCATGGCCGCGTCAGTTAACAACGCATTGCATTACGCTGAAAAATAAACAAATATCTATGACTGAAATTCCTGCAAAATCGAATAGACAAACATCTAAATAAATGCGCTAACAATAAAAACAAAAAAAAATAGTCTGCATTCGTGTGAAAACCGCAGTAAAAGTGAAACAACCAAATTGAGGTCAGCGCCATTATGCGCACTGATGCATTGGCATGATGCCTGGTCCACCGGGAGTTCCACGAAGCTTTCGCTTCAATGATTTGTTAGCGTCATTTCGTAGAAGTAACCTCCTTCATTTTCCATGCTTACACTTTGTACTAACTTTCACTTATAAGTAAATACTACATACTTATATATGCGGTGACCATCTGTCTTGTATTTTGACGCAGAGTTCTCATTTTTAGGCAGTTGCACTTGTAATTTACTTTTTTACAGGACAAAAAATGTTCTGTATTTAAAAAAAAAATCGAATGAGCGGCAGCCATAAATATGGTCACCGTACTTATAGAACACACATTGGCATTAAAAGCACTTCTCTGCGCTACAGTGCCTTTTGGCCCCATTTGGATACTTTGGTGATTTTTCTCTGTCAAGTATACACCCCGCCGTATTTTCTATGGAAGCATCACTTGCCTGAATACGTAATTTTCAGAAAAAATATTATTTTTGCGTGCATCAAAATATGTGTGTATATACATATCTATCTTTGTAGGCACATCCAAACGATTCTCAGGAATTCACTCTCATTTTCAACGAAAGCACAGCAAATATAAAACCAAAACGAAGCAAATAAGTCAAAAGAAATATTTGCAGTAATAGTGGGAAAATAGTTTTGTTAATGCGTTTGCTCAGGAGCACATTCATTATTACATACTAAATATAATAATTGACAAGCTAGTAATGATCTGCCACTAAATGGCTGGCGCATATTTTTCCACGAAAAATTTTGTCTGAAAATAAATTTAAGAAATTTTCATTAAAATTGTTTATGAGACAGGTGCTTTCAAAATGTACCAAGAAGTAATAAGCGCGCACGGACTCGGTTAAGTGGTTGTAATAACATCGAATTTGTGGCGAAAAATAAATATTTTCAAAATTTTAAGTGGTAAATTTCCAAGAAGTACTGACGACGTGCTTTTTTAACTTGGCAAAATTTTTAAAAGAATATTGAGCGATAATTAATTTTTAATGAATTACACACACAGATTGCACCATAAGCATTATGATGACTTTGCTTCTGCTTTTGGATTGTGTTTTTTGTTGCCTTAGTTTTTTATGCCTGAAACTCTAAAAAAAAAAGAAATCTGGAGTAGTTACATCGGGAAATCCTACCAGCCAGTGCAAATTTTCAAAACTAGATAATAAATGAGCCGGAAATGCAGCTCTCAGAATTTCGGTTGGTTTCATCTGGTCGATACTCCGTGTTTCTCTGCGCTGAGTTCAGCCTTAGCTGCGATATTCCAAGCAGAACGGCTACTACGGGGGGCGACCAGACCTGGCAGCAGACCGGTTAACACCACCGGCGAAGCAACCGTATTCGCATTCCTAAGAAATATAGCGATTGATGCATTGTTGACGTGTCTTTTGTATCTGTCAAAAGAAAACTGACATCTGTCCCCTGCAGTGAAAAGCCAAACCAGTTAGAAAAAATACTAGTTCATTAACTAGTATGTGCCTACCAGTTCGACAATTTCGAAGAACTTAGGCGATTAGCGACATCTGCTTTTGAATTGCCAAAGCCAAAAATAAAACGCAATTAATTGCTTTTCTTACAAATGTCGGCTGTGGCGTCACGTGAAGACTACTGGTTCTGGTTCTGAAATCGCAGGTTCGAGGCCGCTTGGAGGTGGTTAAGATTTTTAAAGTTAAATAAATGTAAGTAAAAATAATTTATTCAATTTATAAATAAATAACAAATTTGTAAATCTAATTGCGTTGCAAAAAAAACATTTAGGAAGAAATATAAAAACAAAGAAATTAAACAAAAATATTTTTTTATTAAATTAAAAAATTACAATAAACAGCATAAACAAAAAAATAAATTTATAAAAAATAAAAATAAAATAAAAAATAGAAAATAAAAAAATTTTACCTGCGCCAGGATTTGAACCTGGGACCTCAGGCTTACCACGCGAGTGCTCTTCTCTGTCGGCCATTGTGACTGCTGGAGCGTCGCGAGCAAAAAGGCACACTTATGCTTTTCACGGGGCATGAATTGGCAGACTATCTCATCAACTGGTATGATGCTACTAGTATTTATACTAGTAGATGCTGATGCATAGCCTGACAATTGACATCTCGTAGGACATCGCAATGTTAAAAATACCAGTCGCTAACATTGAAAAAGGATAGAACGTGAACTAGTTCGGCTGAAACGCAAACCGGTAGAATTCTAGTTCACAACTAGTAGCTTTCCCTGCAGGGTCACCATTTGCAAACATTTTAGCATCCTCCGAAGGGGTGAGGGCTTTTGCGCCGCCTTATCCCTGCAAAAATCGTTGGACCATGTAGTCCATTTGTGGTATATTGGAGTACTTACAAAAGTGTTCCTCTGTCATGCTGTAGAGGACCAACTCGTGTCTCTGCGCCAGCTTATTGTTTGTTACCCGATAACTGCTCGTGTTTTAACGAAATGTGATTGAAGTTGAGCATTTGAAAGCACATTTGCATGTCTGGCTGTAGCTGAACGTGTAGAGATGCTCGCTGTTAGTTGTGAGCTCCCAGCATGTTCGGGTTCAAATGCCGTCAGAGGCAACATGTAATTTTTAATTTTTGTCTTGGGTTTTATTAATTTCGA
Organism: Rhagoletis zephyria; assembly: GCF_001687245.7. Taxonomy (NCBI): domain Eukaryota; kingdom Metazoa; phylum Arthropoda; class Insecta; order Diptera; family Tephritidae; genus Rhagoletis; species Rhagoletis zephyria. Next base: position 2,154 of record NW_016181504.1, on the reverse strand, counting down.
AAAAGCATATGAGAAGTGAAGAACAAAAGCGTGTACAGTTGGAGTAGTTTTGTGCTACTCTGATGTAATGCAGGGATGGAGTATATGGTCCTGCCCTAGGACATCGCAATGTTAATTGAATTGTGGTTAATTTTGGAGTATTCCTTGGTCCTTAGGGAGTACTCTTTACACGTATGCATGGAGTAGTCGCGATTTTTGCAGGGATATGTTCAAAGTACAAAAAAATAATCTGTAATTTAGACAATGCCGGTAATTATAACACAGCCATGATTTTTATTCTCTACAAGTTATTTTGGGGTTTTATCGCGTTGGATGAAATGCTTTTATATCTATCTTTTTGTTTGATCAGTTCAAATTTAATTGAATTTGTGTTTATATATAGGCTGTGTGTTCTTGTACTTATCACTTCTTAAATGTCTTTGTGGAATTACTAAATACTCAAACTCGGTTAGCTCAGTGAAGACTGAGAAATTACTTTATAGATACTTGCTGGGAGCCGCCACTAATGAAGTCACGAACAATTTAAAAAAAGCTGTTTGAAATGCAAAAACATGTTAAAGATTTAAACTTTATTGGAATTAAGGAAACGATTGAAATTTATTCCTCTTCGATTACCTTTTAACGGCCATACGTATGAAATAGCAACACATTCCGATATTACTTCCAATGCACTACAGCGCGTATGAGTAACATTTTTCAACAAAGAAATATCCGCTTAAATAGTTATTAAATATTGTATGTATAATGCACGGTAATCAAATATACTAAGGATAAACTTATTTTCAATGCAAGGTAGATTTTCAGAGATAAAAAAACGCCCTATCTCAACTGCCGATTCAAAATCGCCCTATCTCAGTACATTTTCAATGTATTTTCTTATGAGATAGGCCGTTTTTCAACCGAATTCTGAGATACGGCGTTTTTCAACCAAATCCTGAAATAGCGTGTTTTTCAATAAAATTCTTAAATAGGGCATTCCTTCAATCAAATTCTGAAGTAATGCGTTCTTGAAAAATTTTCTGAGACAAGGAGTTTTCGAACTGGTTGCCGAGATAGGTCGATCTACCACTGAGCCATCGATATGTACTATCCATTTAAGCTCATGGCATTTAAGCACAAATAAACAACAATTCGAAATTTTCCTACATATGAGAACATCCCTAATGCGTGTTATCGTATAATAATTTGACATTAATTAAACAACTGCATGTACGTGCAATCAAAAAAAAAAAATCTTTGCTCATCAGTAGCGTCAGTGTCGTTGTTTTTGCATACCAATGCTAAACTGATATGCTCTACTTACATACATACATGTGTACATTAATACAAACGACCCGTCGCCGTCGTGTGTGCATTTAATTCACATAAAATGTTTAATTTGGCCTACAATGCGAAAACACGTACTGCGTTTTTCACATATTTTTGTATAGTGCTTTGAGAATTCCAATAAAATGGCAAGTGACAAAATTTAATTAATTAAGTAACATTGATTTTAACGATGCATTAACGCCACGAGCATACACGTATTAAAGAAAAATACTAAAGCGATAATGTATTATGATAAGTTGATAGGTAGTTGTGTTTTCAAATCTGAGTAAAGTAATTCCAATAAGCTTTGGATTCGGATGTGGCTTTGGAAAGGCTAAACCAGAAGCGTTAAACAGTAGCTTTTCAATAGAACTAAAGTTCCGGAAAAGAAAAAAAGTTCAGCAAAATTATGCAAAAAAAAAGTTTGACCCTTCCTACCATTGAAAATCTATTCAGAACGGTTTTGGTTTTCATTTTTTCACATATTAAACTTTGTAAACTATTTCGAAAATTTTTTTCTGTGTAATTTTGCATAAGTATTTTTTTTTTCCTTTCAAGAACTCTAGAAATATTTTAAAGGTGCTGATAACAGTTAAATTTTTTCAAACATTAAACTTTTTGGACTTTTATGAAAAATTTTATTTTCGGTATAATTTTGTAGAACTTTTTTTCACGACTTTTTTATAAACATAATTAGTTTTTAAAACTATTTCCGCCAAAAAAAAACACCTCAGGTGTTAGAGGGTGACAGGTAATAAGATCAACGGAAATAAGGTCAATTGACTTTATTGCGCACTAAACGAAATAAAATCAATTGACATTATTTCTCTTTCAAACATTAAATTT
>NW_016181503.1:0-6257 GCF_001687245.7 Rhagoletis zephyria | reverse complement strand
TGGAAGCGCGCACTGCTTACCACTACACCACAGCGGCCGACATATATATTTAATTTAAAAAAATGGGCTTCCGGTTCATTTAAACCACTTCCCGCCAGAACCGGAATCCCCGACTTGAGAGTTCATGACCTCGCACTTCCCAATTAAATCATTTTCCTTCCAGAGGTACTTTGGAATCAGCAAAACAAAAAAATTACAACACACTACAAAAGATCAGAAATGTTTGAGGTTTTCCTTAACTTCTTTTGACATATTTAAATCACTGGTCCCAGATGGTGGGTATTCAAAAATGCTAAAACGTGTGCCATTTGGTCACGTTCATACACTTTGGAAAGAAATTAGGGTAGTCTTCCTTCCCAAGCCTGGAAAGAATGACTATGCGCTGGCAAAAAGATTCAGACCAATATCAGCCTGACATCATTAATACTGAAAAATCTGAAGCGCACGGTCGATAAGTACATTAAATCAATGGTTTCGGTGAACAGCCCCCTTAGGGTTCATCAACATGCATACCAAGCGGTAAGATCTGTGAATCAGCTCTAAATGACCTTGTTGCAAAGACCGAGGTCGGTCTGGTAGCAGGTGACTTCATTCACATGCCAGCTTACCCGGATGATGTTTGTGCAGGATCATCAAGTTAGAGTCGGATGTCTTTCCGCGGAGCCATATTCATACTTTACGAGTAGTAAGAATTTGTGCATTAACTTCGCAACTAGCACAACCCAAGTTTCGACTGTCCCGCTGTGCAGTCGTTTTGCAGTAGTTCAGACAGTGCTGGTATTTGTAGGGCGGAACTAGCGCTTTGCCAGATTGTCTCTACACTTTGCTGCAGGGTGCGTATGAAGATAGTGGAAAATACAGCGTAATAACTATCATTACTACGAGTATAGACATAACCTAGCAGCAATGCGTATAAACATATTATAGAGCGCATATGCAGATACGCTGATGCCAAAGGCAAGCCAGCATAATGATGTATGCAAAAATGCACGCATAGTATCCACATGCATCCATATACATACATATATACATTTATGCATATACATATGTTTATGCGCTTTAGGAAATTTTCACTTCGAGCAACTGCAACTTAGTCCAAGCAAGCATGAAACTAACCTCTTGCCTAGCTAGCTTTTGTTGCATCGGTGGCATCCGTGGCAGCTTCCCCGCTTTCCCTAAGCGCTTAGCGAGCGTCATGAAAATGTGTTAGTAATATTAGCATAATTTGTTTATTAGTAGTGGCAACAGCTGTGTGATGCCGCACAAATGCCAGCCATGCGGCATGCAACACATAAACTAAACAAATAGCGCACTCATACGCGTAACTATTAATATACGCGGATATTTTAGAGGAACACATGCTCCAAATGTGCAGTCATACATATGTACATACATGCTGCATACATACATATGTTAGCAATACAACGACCTGCATATCTATGTATGTATGTACGTATGTATATCTATTTCCTTATACCCAAAGTTAGCGAAATATTTTTTACGTATATAATTTTAAGGCAGGCAGTTAAGCGAAATCATAGTTTCACGTCTTGCGAGTGGTTAGTTATGCGCTTTTGATGTTAAATTGCTAACAATTTTCATATTGCAGCTGTTAACTTTCAAACAACGATTATGGGTTAGTGTTAGTCTACGTATGTATGTATGTATGTATGTTAGTTTGTGTGTGTTGTACGAACCCGCTACGGTTTGTATATGCCCAAACATTCCAGCAAACTCATCATCACCAGACTGGTAAATACGGTCTGAGCTTATATAAAATGCATCGTCATTGTAGTATTGTTGTAGAAAACTGCTCGTTTCATCGTCGATGGTGTCTACAAAAATACATGAGGGAAAAAGTATGAGCTTGATAATAAGTATACTACATAATTTTGATTATGGTTGTGGGCGAAATTGGGGTGATGGAAATTATTAAAGAAAGACTAAAATTTACATAAAATTAAACTAATTAAAATAATTTTGTTTATTGTAATATAAATAGAACTAAAACGCAGCTAAAAGCCTTAAATTAAGTCTAACATAAGATTCGTTCAATACGAATGTATATGAACAAATAATAAATAATAAAGATCAATTTCAATTAAAAGTTTTGGTCATAAGAAACCTACAGTATATAAAAAACAAACATGAAATCGGGGATCTTGTTGAAAATCAGTCCTGTTTTATTCTTACTAATTCAACAAACTTTAACAATTACAACAAAAAATGTTCAACTTTTTATAGCCCATTAGCCCTCATTAGTCCCTTAAATAACAAACCTAATTTATCCTTAGGGCAACTTTTGACCCTGTGAAAATTAGAGGTTTTTTGGATTAAACAAAATATTTGGAGCTGATTTATTGATAATTCGTCCTTTGTTTTTTTTTTCACATTTAACACATATTACAGGTTTGTTGTGGTGATATTTGCCTAGAAATTTCACGGATTGTTGGCTTGCGCTAATGTCACACTGAAATAAGATATGTCGAACACGTTAATTTGTGCTGATTGTGAAATGCTGGCTCCAGTGCTCTGTGTTTGTTCAACAAGCGGGCCGGCATTGATTCGACGGGGGAATTATTCCTCCCAAAAGTGAATGAATATTTAAATTTCGTCTTTTATGTGAGAATAGGGTCATTTGTGCCCCTGGGGTCCAATTGGTAACAATAGCCAAAAATATTTCAGTTACAATTTAAAATTCCATAGTAAAGAAAATTTTAATTTTTTAGCAGAAAAAATAGAGCAAAAAAATTTAGTTGTTCGGACCCAAGGCAAGTGAGAAAATCAAATTCAAAATTTAAAAGGGGCCAATTTTGAACCTAAGGACTAATGAGGGTTGAATTTAAGTGGGTTCCTGTGCAAATATCAGGACACTAAACAATCGCATTGATTTTTAATGTTTTTTTTTTTTGTTGTCGATGATAGGCATTTTCTTCCTAAAAGTAATTGTCGAATTGATTATTATGTTATTGAATCAAATTTTCCAATCTATATGATAAAGAGAACGTCCAATTAGTGTTTACATACGACAATACTCTGAGAAGTATATTTAGCAACATGAAAGACAAAATTCCCAAGCATGAGAAATCTGATGTAGTATACAGTATTCCATGTAATGGCGACGGGTCCCACGTATGCAAACAAGTATATGTGGGGACAACCAAATCAAAACTTAAGACGAGGATTTCCGCTCACAAACCGAATGTAAAATTAAGGAATACTTACTCGGACAACAAGACGGCCTTGTCATCCCACTGTAAAGAGACGGGACATTTGAAAATGTGAGTGTCTTAGAAGAAGAGAAAAATTACCACAAACGCTTTATATTAGAAATGCTCCACATTGTGAACACCCCTAATGATAAAAGGATGAATTCCAAAACAGACACTGAAAACTGTGCACACGTCGACCGCAACATAATATTAAGGCACAACAAACAAGCCTAATATTGGTGTCTATTATTCGTTCCGTGTTCGAACTTCATCTATGATAACATTACAATGCTGGATGATTTGCATACATATTTATGTCGTACTGTGTGCCGTCCAATGCAATGTTGTTTGTATGATTTTTTGTTTACAATTACTGTTCTTTCATTTGGTTATATTTTTATATCCAGTTCGTCTCGTTGTTTGGTTTGTTAAATCTTTTGTTTTTTTGCACACATTAGTCTACCAGGCGCAGCGGAATGTGTAAGTTGTGCTTATATATAGTATATTGATAGTCTTTTATGCAATTTTTGTCCTGTCCTGCAGTCCTGATGGTGACTTCAGACGGAAGTCGAAATATAGACGATTTAAAAACAACAAAAACAGATTGTTTTATTTCATCCCGGCCGTGAGCTCAAAAAATCAACAGAATCTTCAATTAACGGCCAAATATAAATAAAAAATATTTGAAAGAAAGAAAAAAATTGGACTGGTTTATTTTCCTGTGGACTATATCGATAGCTGAGTGGAAGATCGACCTATCTGGGCAGGCAGTTCGAAAACGCCCTATCTAAGAAAACTTTGCAAGAACGCCTTACTTCAGAATTTGATTGAAAAAGCCCCATTTCAGAACTTTATTGAGAGACACCCTATCTCGGAATTCGGTTCAAAAACGCCCTAACTCAGCTGAATATACATCGAAAATGTGCTGTGTTAGGGCGATTTTGAATCGTTATATATATGTATGTATATGTTTTTCAATAAAATTTTGCAATAGGGCGTTCTTCTATCAAATTCTGAAGAAGGGCGTTGTTGAAAAGTTTTCATAGATAGGGCGTTTTCGAACTGGCTGTCGAGTTAGGTCAATCTTCCACTCAGCCATCGCATCCATGCAGCGAGTAGCAATTCTGCATCAAGCCGCGTAATTTCGCAACGCTGGTGGAGTTAATAAACCTTTACGAAAAATTTTAAAATTTTATATCCGGCACCTTTTACGACACGAATCTCACGTTAACGCCATGTGCATCGATTCCACAAGTGCGCCGATAAGAGCGGTATCACGTTCTGAAACCAACACCGATGAACCCCAGTAGTGCGAGACCGTGGCAGGCCAGAAACGACGACCGAAGAACAGCGCAGACCCGAGAACTCCATGCAGGCGAAGCGAAGAGAGTGGCCAGGTTGCGTGCGGATGCCGTAATCCTAGTATCAACTTCTGCTGGAAGTGTGGTCGACGCGGGGTGCACACAAGAGACTGCTACAGAAGGATGCAGGTAAAGGATCTTGGGTCCCGCCCAGGAAGCAAAACCCCAAACCAGGGTGACCTTATGCTAAGGCGAAGGGCGAATCGTTGCGACCGCCACACTAGAAAAAACGCAAGTGCAGGCGCCAGTAGACAATGGAGCCATGAGAAGTTTCATTAACGACGCGAACAGCGAATTCTTTCCACGGATGAGGGTAAAGATGGTGGAAACAAGAGTTCTGATTGGTGATGGTAGCTCAACTATGATATGCGAGGCTATAGATGCGACAGTCGGTATGGGTTACCGACCTATTAATGCCACCAAAACTTGCAGGCGACATTATCATAGGGGTGGACTACCTCTCCCAGGCGCGTATTTGCGTACGTTGCGGAGGGGAGTTATTGACGCTAGAAGCGCCTGATATGTCGTAACGGAGGTCACGTGCATCACTTTGGCTGAGCAAACTTGCAAAGACTCCGACAAGACCCCACAACCGCCAAACGTCCTTAACCCTCCGTTTAAGAGTTCCTGTAACATGAACTAAGCGTTCTAGAAGAAATGGCAGGGACATTCAACATAGCCACGCACACAACTACAATGACCACCCTATTAGGCAAGGAGAACCCACGCATGCATGAGATCATCAGCAAAGAGCGCCAGATGGCAGAGCCCTGCAAATGGCTGGAAGGGAAGATAAAGGAAGTAAAATTTAGCTGCGTTAAATTTCCAGATTACACTCTGGGAGACGGTAACCTCTACTGATACCTTCCTGCCCACGTTGATGGACAAGACTACATCCCATGAAAGTGGCGCTTAGCGAAGACTCTGAGGCAGAGGGTACTACATGAGGTCCACGAACCAACCATCGATGGCCACATGGGCGTACAGAAACCCATCGCAAGAGTCACTGCACGATATTACTAGCCAGGCTTTATTCTGCGATGTGTGTAAATACGTGAAAGAGTGTCAGTCGTGCCAGCTATATAAACCCAGCAAACAGCCGACTTCGTTGAACCGATCCCGTGATCAAAACACGTCAGCACAATGGTGACAAATTTTCTAAGTGGGTAGAGATCATGCCCCTCCGGAGCACGTCATTTCGGGAACAGAACGGTACGGAGCGATTCGGTATTCCGAAAAAGCTGGTGACAGATAACGGAACGCATTTCACCAGTCGGGCATTCAAAAGGGTTCCTCGAGCAATAAGCGGAGAGGCACCAATTTGCTACTTCCTATATTCCACAGGAAAACCCGACGGAGATAACAAACCGCAACGTACAATGTACGTACGCAGTTTTTTGGCGAGCCACAACGGAACTGGGACGGCCTGATGCCGGAAAAATGCTACCACTGAATACCAGCGTCTGAGAGCCGCGACTCTCAAGGGCAGTATATGACGAGACTACGTTCAGCACGGGGTAAAACCACAACGCCAAACGGGAAGGCCGCAACATTAAAGGAGGTGTTTAGTCTGGTGCATAAAAAACCAATAGCAAAACATCGGTGGAATAAACACGTTACCAGAATCTACGAGAGAGCTATAGGCGACCTGGTGTTACTGTTCACCGGTTATCGTGGAGGTGGA
>NW_016181501.1:0-6258 GCF_001687245.7 Rhagoletis zephyria | reverse complement strand
ATTGGACTTTCGCACAGCCAAATGTATCATTTGACCTAATGTGCATGGTTACAACAAATACGCAACGCTATGAATATAGCCTAAGATATGACTTCGGATCAGTTAAGAGAACTTTTACTTTTTTGTTTCTTAAAAATGTGTACTCTCTTTATTTTGCCGAAAAAATTCAATAAAGACGGCTAAATGCCAAAACCGTTTTTTCTACAAACCAAATTTGATAAGGGACGACAGAAATTCGTTCCGAAACCGGTCGTATTTTTCGCAAGAATGCTGCTAAACTTAAATATTATAAATATATATGTACATAAACACAAATACATATTCAAGCATGATTGTCATTTGAAAATGTTCAAGTACAACGTGGCGTATGAGTAATGTGACCAACCGTTCTGCTTTCGGAAGTACAGTACTTCCTTTTTCGCTCTTGTACTTCGTATTTCGAAGTACAGTCAAATGTACTTCTTTTCGATATTTTGTACTTCTGGAGGGAGATTCGGTAACCAGTTACCGACAATTTTCGGATCGCTATCGCACTTTTTTACGCATGATATAAATGTTTTTACGTCAAAAAGTGTGACAGCGATTCGAAAATTGTCACTAACTGATTACAGCATCTCCCCCAGGTCCTGTTCAAGCCATTAAAGTTGTCGGGGACCGATGGCATCATACCTGCGCAGCTGCGAAGGGCTCTGAAGGTGTCGTGCAATTGGTTGGATCCTATTTGTGCGTACTGCGTGAGGAGCTGGTACATCCCCACGGCCTCAAGGGTATTCAGTGTTGCGTTCATCCCGAAGGCCGGAAAAGGCTCTCATGTTTCCCCGAGGGATTTTAGGCCTATCAGTCTTTCTACATAAGAAACGCGATTCGTCGTGACTATCAGTCAAGGGCTCAATACGCTTTTTGCAAGAAAAGGTCGGTGAATACCGCCCTGCACACATTGGTAAAGTGGGAAGAGGAAGCATTCACGCATGAAGATTATGCAGTTGGAGCCTTCTTCGATATCGAGGGGGCCTGCAACAATGTCACTCGAGAGGCAATAGTCAAGTAATTCATAACCTGGGATTTGAAACCAACCTAATAAGCTTACTTCGTGACAGAGCTGTCGCAGCGTAGTGGGGAAGCGTCTGCACTCAGGACAGAGGTGTTCTCTCTCCCCTGCTCTGGATTGCGGTTGTAAACGACCTTCTAGTGGAACTGGAAAAAGTGGGCGGTCGGGTGATCGCCTATGTAGATGATGTGGAACTTTTGGTTAAGGGATGATTTATATACACCGTTTTTGATCTGGCTCAAGGTTACCTGAACTAGGTGGGCGTTTAACGGCGGCTGTCATAGAAACCTAACATTGAGGAAAGGGTAGGAAAAGTGTCGGTTGCCTCGTTCTGCTAAAGGGGAGCTATCAGTAGGTGTGGTCTCTCGCCCAAATTAATTCATTAGCTCTAGGAAACTAGATTTAAGCCTATATTGTTTCAAGGAGCCCTTGTCTCGTGGAACTCACTAGAAAAGGCTACACTTGTAAAACAGGAATTAGCGGAGCATTAGGAACCACACCTACACTGGCGCTTAACATAAGTATGTCGAACACGACGCCTGCGGATATTGCAGACAGAATTGTCGCTGCGCGAACTGCTATTAGGCTAAGGGAAACCGGGTCATTTTGTGACATAAAAAAAGGAAAAGAAGACGTTTCTCTGCACACGTTAGCTCTCAAGGGCTAGTGATGGGGGTTCTGATATGCCATTGTGCGATTGGCATTCATGCGGTGAGACTAGACTGTCCAACCTTTGCGAGGTTAATATGGAAGCATTTTGGCTCGCGCTTCTGAACACACACTGAGCTTTCAGGGATCGAAATTTGCCGCAATCGAAATTTCGTAATCGGCTCGCGGCGTTAATTTAACCCAACCTAACCATTCCATACAATTTCTACGAAAACATTGGAAAACTTTGAGCGCTCTGAGCGAGCTCTAAATATTTTTTGATTTCAAAATAAAAAAAACAGGGGTATAATTTTTTTCGATGTAGAACAATCCTAGGGGGTGATAGCATTAAAGTTCCAACTTTACTTTTCTTTGGACCACCCTAATGTTCATACATACATACACATAATAACATTGAGCATGTCTTTCACGCACATTTCCTTCCTGATTTAGCCAACTGCACATCTGGGCATGAGTAGCTACATACATAACTACACGCTTGAACACAATGCATGATACGGAGGCGTATACATCAGCGCATACATATACATATCCACCCATGCTTGTGCTTGTGGCGTAGAGATAGCCTTTTACGTTTTATACCATAGCATAGGTGTCTGTCTACCTCTTGTCAATTGTTACTAAGTATAAATCAGTGTAATGTCACACAAAAACATATTCGTGACAAGTTCATAGATTGGCAATGGAAATTCTGCTACACAAGCATTTAAGGACATATGTATCTATACCTATAATATAGGGTATATCAAACTAAATTAAATTAATTTTGTAGGTGTTTGGGACCGATTTTAATAACTTTCAAAAAATAGATTCTGTATTCAAGAAAAAAAATATTACTAAACTAGTTTTCTAAAAAACATGTGAGTTAGTTATAAGATTTAAATTATTCCACCGAGGTTTCGGCCGGTTTCCAGCCTTCATATTATAAATAAACTTCCCTTACGCTACGTCCTGCAGCTCTTCTTCCGATCCTAATCTCGATTATACTCTTAAGTAAGTAAGTATGAGTTAGATCATGTGGAGCAGCTGACCACTTGGCACGCATTTCACCTGGCGATTAAAATCGGATTATGGGCTGCTTTAGTATGCAAATCAATCAATCTCATTACTTTCTTCTCAGCTGCCCGACATTGGCTAGACCGAAAAACTCTCCGAAGTGGGCCCAGCGCTTCTCTTAGTATAACACAAAGAACCGGTAGTTACCGTTCAAATACGGTAATACAATGGACAATTAAACCAATGTCTAAGTGAGTCCCCCATTGTGGGGTCCTCCGCAATAATCTAATCTAACCTAACAAAGAAATTTAGAAACGCTTTACATTGTTGATCGACATTTTCCGTTTCGGCAGGATAGGCTTTCGAAATTTTTCGATTTAGCAAGACATGGTTTCGAAATTTAAAAAGTTTTTAGCTTAGATATTTCTATTTCTACATTTTTATTTTCGAGTTATCGTACTAATCCCTGGCGAAACACTTGGCAAAAGTGAAAGAGCCAAATATTTATTTATTCATTAAAGTGCATGTGTATATGTACATAAATGTATGCAATCTCTCTATCATCTATATCTCATGCAAGTAGGTTTGGCAGTGTGCTCTTGATATCCCTTACATTTCCATGTACTTGTAGGTACATAAAATATGCCAACAATCTCATCTGTGCCCTGATTGATGTCTACACTTTGTCTGTCGTCCATGCGACGCTCATCATTTTGACTGCAATCAAGTAATTTCTCTTTCGCATGAACAACACCTTCCAATAGCCGAAATGTAGATATTAGAAATGCCTTAGAACAACTACACACTACATGCCATGTCATGTCGTAGTCGTATCATATCAGCTATGTCAGTGCGTAGTATCCTTCCGTCCTTCGAAATTCGTTTATGTTTTTGACAAAGACAGATATCTCATGCGTGATTTTTTTTTATTTTTATTTCTCATTCAAAACAAACCAAAGATAGAGATGTATGTACATATGTACATATATTTGTAGCTTATTGTTGACGTCTCCGTTCATTTGAGTACCTATGCATGTACGAGTATGTAACTTGTAAGTTATGAATTCATGTTGCTGACATGCTGCCACATCTTCGGATCACACTCTGCTTCAGCAATTTCAAATTGTTGCTATCGGCCCGCAATTCAGATTGCAACGTAAAAGCGGTTATTGTTGTTGCTTTCTCTTTCGTTTTTGTTATTAAGTAAAGATGCTAGAAAGACGAAACTACAACCACTCCTTCATAAATCACATTCAATTTATATATACATATTCTGTGATTTTTTGGCTGTCACGTCAGTTTCGGTACTTCAAATCAAAAGATTTTATGCGCAAAATTGCTTCCTTTAGAAATTACTAAATGGCATGTAAAATATAAGTATATGGCGACTCTATACAGGCATTTTAGGCATTGTTTGGCATTTTGTATGTGCACGCATATGATATATACACACATACGGTGTCGAGATTGTAAATAGGTAAGAGACTTTGTTGAACATCAATAAAAGTTCGACGAACTATTTAATACATTCTTTTTTAATTATTTTTTTTTAGTATTAAATGTTGTAGCTCCCTAAATTTTAACTAATCTTTTTTTTAATTTTTTTGAAAACTAAATTTTGTAGCCCCTTAAATTTTGACCGTTGCTTTTTTGGCAATTTTTCATTCACATTTTTTCTTCACAAAAGTATGTTCGGCCATTTTTTTTTGTATGAAGAAATAAGCAACAGCTTCCACAAAAAAAAAAATGCCAAAAATCCACGATAATTCCCAGCCACCTAAAATTCGGATGAATCTTTGTTGCCACTTTTAACGAACTGCTGACCCATATCATACTAATTGTGATCGAACATTTTTGATTTCGTTGAATTTTGGTCCGAAATCTTTTATCATAACGCAGTGCTACCAACGAAAAATAGAATTTTTTTTCGTAAGTTATGCACACTAAACATCACAATTTCCGAAAAAATTACAAAATTTTCAAATAAAAAAAGAAATTCTAAACAAAAACTTACAAAAATAGTTCCAATAATTTTTTTATGCAGTGCCTCCAACTTCTATTAAAGGACGCTGAAATTTTCAATTTTAAAATGTTTCTTCACCATTTACATGCATATATATTTACACCATTGGACATATACATATCGTGCCCTAAGTTAAAAACAGTCACAACTCAAAATTTAATGTTCGCCATAAAATAGTTCACTCATCATATTTCTAATGTGCACGAAAATTTCTTTTTCCTCATTACCGTATTTAACTTGGAAAAAAAACTATCGCTTGCTCAGCATCAACAGTTTTTTGCCTTTGCTGAACATTTGCGATATATTTTGTGTTATGACTGTTTTTGTTTTTGGATGCGTATGTACTCATTGTGCATGCTATGTACCCACATGTTCGAGTACGTACGTACGTAGTTCAGCGACCTACATATGTACATACATATATCAGCCCTACCTACAGCCTTCTATGCTATCCACAAATATGGCTTGCTCTAATTTAATTCTAAAATCTATGAAATTATTATTATAACTTAAATATTTTTGAAAGCCACTGCCAAGCTGTGAGTGTATGCCAACGAGACAATTTGGTAATTTCCGTGTAGGCGTGTGAAGTTTGTGGAAAACATTTGACATATTTGGGTCAAATAAACTGACAGCCTCAGTTGCGATTTGGGTTAATTGAGTTCAAATGTAACTTGTCAGAATAAATACTTAATTTTCTCAAATTTTTAAGCTTACTTAAAGGGTTTGCATTTACTGAATATTGTGAATTTGTGAAATCATGCTTTAGGTGTGTCTTCACTTGAAATTATTCTACGATACTAGCCGATGCCACATCGAAGAGTTTCTCAAAATTGCGCTGCATGCATGGAGACCACGATTTTCCATGTCAATCCATGTTGGATGTGTGTGAGGGGCTTCTTACGAGTATAAAACCAGCAGCAGCAAAACAAAAATATCACAAAAATAACTTACATATTATTGGAATTACTGAGCAGTGGCACACAATGCCAAAGAAACTTTTGCGCAAGTCGACATACATGTATAATTTAAATATTGGGCAATATATGTATGTACATAAATACCTACATATTTATGTATGTATGTAGCTGTGAGGTGTCCATTACTAAAATTGAACTTTTTGATACAGAACAAGTAAGAAAGTCTAAGTTCGGGCGGAGCCGAACATTAAATACCCGGCGCAAGTATTAAATATATGTTTTCCACCTTTCCGAAAGCTACCGCTACATGATAAGCCGGGGTGTATACATTTTAAGTAAATTAGCGTCCTTAAATTTCGAAATATTGAAATTTCAAACATATCTGAAATTTACCGTTATATGAAAAGCGGCCTCAATTTTAGTCCGATTTCAAAAATTTTCAACGGTTTGCTTTTATATGGCAAGCACAATAACCATACCGAGCTTGGTACAAATTGCTAGAACGGTTAGAGAGATACATATATGTGATCACAAGTGGGCGGTGCTACCCCCGTTTTCCAAAATCTTGTCATAAACGTATTTCTTGGTAAAGAATTGTTGCA
>NW_016181499.1:2229-6258 GCF_001687245.7 Rhagoletis zephyria | reverse complement strand
AATAATATAAATGGCATCATAAAAAACAGCAAACAGGAGCCTTATGCTTGAAACACAATACAGGCGAAATGCAAACTTCGCCGAATTGGGCGATGCTATTAAAACAGAAATAGATACGATTTTATCGCCTATATAATTTGGGGGTGACCATTATTTATAAAAGGCTAATAGCCTATTTCCACCAAAGGCTCAGATAAGTACGAAATATTTTAATATGGGGTGATTGGCAGTGATTATTTCTTACCTTCTGCTTTTCTACTTTCGTTTTCTTGTACTAAATATGAGCAATTATCCGAGAGTTACGAGTGATAATCTCGTTTTTCCAATAGGAATAAACTGAAGTTAAGGCTTGGTGGAAATGCCTTATAAGTCATATTTAGAAATGAGGAAATTATAACAAATATAAATATAAAGTAAATAGAAATTATCACAAATTATTTTATTTTTTTTTTTCAAGCAACAAAAATAATTCGCTTTTGTGTTGTATTTTTCTAAAACTTAGAAAGGCGAAAAAAAAATATGGCCACCTTTGGCACGTACAGCTATCATCGCCCAGCAGGACGATAGAAATAAATCTTTGGCCACGAAACGCCGTCTAGCGAACGCATCTCGCTTTGGCTGTGTTCAGTTCCATATGCTTGCGGGAGTTCTAATTTTGACAGCGCGGATTTCGCTGTGGTGAGTTCGCCATTTGCCAGCATTGTGTTTCAGCTATTACAAAGATAAGCAAGAAAGTGGTTAGGGAGCATTGCAATAGGCAAGTACACGAGTAACAAATAAAAAATAAAAATAAAAGTCTAACAAAGCAAAAAAAAATATTCAATTTTTCAACTTTTTTTCCTTCTTCCCTTTGTGTTCTTTTGTGCGCATTTGCCATAAGACATATGTATGTAAATTAAAAAAAAGGAGCAAAGAATGTTCTATTAAAGCGCGTGTGTGCGCATTTCAGAAAAAAACTTTTTGCTGACAGTATCGCCGTGAGTGACACGACAAGGTCAGAGCATAATGACACAACTACATACATACTGACATATATAGGAATGCAGATAATGTACCTGAGTAAAAGTTAACGTACGTAGAAAAAGATTTACCTAATAAGAATGAAAATGTATATACATATATATGTTGACATTAGTATATTTATGTATGTATGTACATATGTATAGTATATGTTGCGCGTTTTTTGTGTTTTGTTTCACTGCCGTGCAACTGACAAGTTGACATTATCATTCAAGTAATCTATTCTGACACAAGTTTGCTTTGGCTCTACTCGCACACATGCGCGTCAGTATTTTTGTAGTATATGGTTGCGTGCGTGTGTGCGGTTTCCGTTTCCTGCCTGAGTTATTATTATTTCGTATGCTGCCGCCCACATTGTGCTTTCTCTTCATAAGTTTTTTTTGTTAGCAATTCTATTCCTTCTTTAATTTTTGCTATTACTTTTGAATAATATTTTTTATACTTTCACTCTTATACTAAATATTCGGGTTTTGCTTTTTTGCAATTTGTTTTCTCAAGGTTTGTAGAGTGCGATCACCCAATAATCCAACAGATTTCACTTTTACATTCCACAGCAGTCAGTGCCTTAGGCAATTCAGTAAAATAAAAGCTGGTAAAATGATTTTTGATTTAGTATTATTTAGCATAAAGCCGTACCTAAGTTTAACTTTGCAGTTGCCTAATTCAGCGTTTAGCCAGAAATATGTACTTAGCTTCTGGGGCTTCCTTTTTTAAGAATTTTACCCATAAATGTTGCTGAAATCGTTTAGACACTGTTGAAAAATCGTTTTTCCAACTTTGGTTTCTAGTTACTAAGCACTTACTTGGTAGCTAAGTAGTTCGAGGTACATAAATACTTACAAATGTACATAGTTATGTATGTATGTACTTGAATATGTTAATTTTCTATAAGTAACTATTTTGCATGCCCTTAGTTTTTCTCTCAAACTAGACACACACACACACACATATATATATATATACAACGCCCACTTAGGAAGTGAAGTAATCCACTTTACCAGCCAGTTGGTCACTTGACTTACGTTCTTGGCGCTCCAATGGGTTTGCAGCCAATTTAATGGCTGTTAAATTGCGAACGGTTACCCTTGAAACGGCAATGTATTTATGTATGTGTTTGCAAACTAGTGGATAGAGTGGCTGCTGTGCAAATAAAACGAAAAATTTATCCTACTAATATTATAAATGTGAAAGTTCTTGAGTGTGTGAGTAGGTTTGTTGCTCTATCTTTGGATAAGATTTAGCATGGAGATAGGTTGCCATCCTTTTTTTGAGATGGATGCCTCTTGCTTGGAAACTTAAGTTGTATTTTAAATTAAAACTTTCAACGAAATTTTGCAGTACGTACATTTTTATTACGAAAACATTAATAAGAGGATTGACAGCTATTTATTAAAAAGTTTAGTAATATTAGTGGCAAACTAATGTTGTTTAAGCAAGCTTTATTTTAAAAATATTGTGAAAGGTTTGCCGCCTTTTTAAAAGTCAATTTAAATTAAATGAACAAGTTAACTGAAACATTACAAAATGTTGTCAGTTCAAAAAAAAAAAAGGGTTACGAAAGTTTTACTTTGGCCATATGTTTGAAAGTGACTGCCACCTGTTCAAAGGTTTAATTAAATTTAATCAGTTATTTTTATGAAAAAAAAGTACAATATAGACGTCTAACCAAATAGCTGAAAAAAACCTTTATAATTTATTTTGAAAATATTTTGAAGGGGATTGCCACCTGTTTAAACGTTAAATTCAATTCAATGAAATATTAAAGTATGGATGTAAAAAAAAGAGGTTTAAGAAACCTTTAAGAAGGGGTTGTTACCTGATTAAAAAATCCAATAAACATTTGCGAAATGGAATATCCTTCCACCTTACAACAGGGATATAAAATACCCGTTAAATACATGATTTATATTGGTAGATCGTTATGCTTTAATTTTTTTTTACCAAAAATAGTCGGTAAATTTATTCTTTTATTTTTTTGTGTAAAATTTGATCATTATTTTGCGATTCTAATTATTTTTCGATAAAAAGTAATCGCTATATTTGATATTAATGGATACTACTATTTATGACCAATTTGAATCTTGTACGGTCTAAAGTTTAGATTCTAAACTATTAATAAAATAGGTTTATAAAGCTTTATAAAGTCACATTTTTATAAAAATTTTCGGTTTATAAAATATTCAAAGTCTTCATTATTATTATTTTTATTTGGATGGAAATCTGTAAGTAACGGTGATACGATAAAAAAATATGAATTAGAAATAACAATAAGAGATTTATCAATCGAATAGAAATCATAAAATAGCATTTAAATTATGATTCTCAATTTAGAGGACAAACCCGTTACGGTCCCTGCTTTACAGCATTTCCACTTTTCCCAGATTCTATTAAATGCCCAGTTCTTTAATTTTACATCTCATTTTTGAAATTCGAATTAACGGAGCAGACCTGATGACCTTCACTAAAAATGCTTTCGCGTGCTGTATGAATATGTTTAAGTATATAGATAGTTAAGTATTACATTTCGAATAGGTGGCAACTATAGTCATAAATATTTTCAAACTTAACTTTCGTTAGGCACTTATATTTTAATATTTAATTTAACTTGTGTATAACTTTAATACATTAAAAGTTCAAACTGAAATCTTTTTAAGACTCCAATGAACTAAATTAAATTTGATATGTTAAGCATGTGGCAATTCTCCTAAATACAGTTGAGAAATAAATACTTTTACAACCTTTTAATAATTCATTTAACTAATTAACACCGGCCGCTGTGGTGTAGTGGTAAGCAGTGCGCGCTTTCACTCATCAGCACCTGGGTTCAAGCCCTGGTCAAAGCAACATCGCAAAAAATATAGAAAAAGGTTTTGACGTAGAATACGTCTTACCTTAAGGTATGGGGGCTATGTTCAAATGTTGTAGTTGTAATTTTTAGAGCTTCACAAAAACGCTTATTGCACGAGAACTAATAAAGCGATTTCAAAGAAAAGTGTGGCGTTTCAAAGA
>NW_016181499.1:0-1617 GCF_001687245.7 Rhagoletis zephyria | reverse complement strand
AAAAAACAATGGTATAAAATAAAAATAAAAATAGGGCTTTCGCTTATATTCTCATTGAGTTCTTTTGACTTAGAAGTATGTAAATTTGTAAAATTTTAGAAAAACCCTTTTTTTCTTAGTATGTGATTTCGTTTTTGACTTGGATATGCTCTTAACCATACCACGTATTCTACGTTTAAATATAGCGGCTGTATCTCCGATACAGCCTGCAGACCAAGACGATGGCGCTGGACTGTTCCTTTTTTTCTTAACAGCGGTCGTCCCTCGGCAGGCAATGGCAAACCTCCGAGTGTATTTCTGCCATGAAAAACAGCTTCTTATAAGAATACAATCGCCGTTCGGAGTCGGCGTAAAACTGTAGGTCCATCCGCTTTGTGTGACAACATCAAGGCGCACACCACAAGTCGGAGGAGAAGCTCGGCCAAACACTAACATATGTGTAAGCGCCAATCTATTATTATTATTAATTAAATAATTTGAATTTAACTTTTTCAGCAGGTGGCAACACTCTTTAAATACCTCAAAAACTATTCTAAATGTTCAAACTACAGATTACTTTACACGTTTTCGGTTAATATTTCAAATAAATTGTATATAAATTAACTAAATTCGACTTTCAAAACAAGTGGCAACCCCCCTCAAAATATTTTCAATTACTACTTCGTAAGCCTCTTTCATATTGCACTCATAGGGCGATACATCTTTCAATTATCTAATTCCCTTATTTTAAATTGAGTTTTTTAACAGGTGGCAACCGCTCTACATGTATTTAAGAAACGCGTTTTTAAAATCATTTCGGTGGGTATCCAGATTGTAAAAATTAATTTAACTTTTTAAATAACTTGAATTAAATTTTTTAAAATGTGGCCACTTTTTTGACACATAAGACCTTGTTTGTCCCATTGCTGAGAATCCAACGAACGATGCGGATTTTAACGAAATGATTAGTAAACAATTTGATTTAAATTTTTTAAGAGGTAGCAACTCTTTTTCAAAAACCATAACCCTATTGCCCATATACAACCCAAAGCATTTTATTTGACACATCGAACGAACGGTGGAGATCTGATTACCTGGACAAAAAATCCTTTCGCTTATTGGATATGTAGATTCTCATTCTCAGAAAGTTCAGGACATTAAAATCTCATCTCAATAAATTTTTGTGCATTTTTTTTAAATCAAAAAAGTAAATTTAGCTTAAACCAAAATGTTTGTTTAGCAAAAAGTGGTTAAATACTTCTAAAATTTCTATCCAAATAGCATTCAAAACCCTCGAAAGCCACTATCCTAAATGGCTTAAATCAATGAGGCAAACATACATATGTACATAAACATTATGACATAAAGCTGCGATTATATTTCGAATACATGTGTTTATGTGCGCCGCACGACTACCAGTACTCGATTTTGAAATTAAATTCCACTACAATCGATGCACTTTTCGCATTCCACTGATTAACGCGTTTATACTTGAGCGAGTGTATGGGTGTGTTTGAATGTGTATGTGTGTGCGTGTGTGCGAAACGAGGCTACATATAAACAGCTAAACGCCGAAAACTATGCAATTTCAATTAATTTGCACAAATACAAGTGCGATCAGTTAAATAAAAGCATTTA
>NW_016181498.1:0-6258 GCF_001687245.7 Rhagoletis zephyria | reverse complement strand
TTACGGTCTGCAGGGGAGTCGTTTTTGCGACCCACCGGTAAGTCGTTTTTGCGACCCACCGGTAAGTCGTTTTTGCGACTCGCCGATGAGTCGTTTTTGCGGGCCGCCGGCGAACTGTGCTTTTCATCCGATGGCGAGTCGTTTGCGACCGTCACCGGCGGACAAATTCTTCACCGAAACGAGTCGGAAATAGGGATGAAACGATACTAGTAAATACAAGTACATACTCGATACTTTTCGTCCGATACCAAGTAATTTTATACTAGATAGTTTTGAACCGAGTACTGAGTAGGTATCGGAAAAAAGTCTGGTTAAGATCCGATCAGTGGATCATGAGATATATATATGTTTATATTTTTTTTTTTATGAGGGTTGAAGTCGGGTTTTTTCTGCTAAAAATAACTTGTTTTGATTTTACGTCTGATGGAATTCAAAAAGAACATGTAACCAAATAAGCAAATATGTATTAAATAAACAATAAGTAAAAAAATAAAAAATAAAAAATTATAAAAAATCTTATTTTATTGATACTTTATGTCCAAAAGTAGTTAGCTACAAATTAATTTACATCTAATGCGGAGGAAACCAGTAGTCAATGTTTTGCGGCCATCGCCCTTCAAAAGTAGTTAGTTAAGGCCAAAGGAAATAGTTAATAATTAGTTACCACTAGTCGACTGCTAGTTAGCTTATAGTTAGCTACAAGCTAATGCCATCTCCTGCGGGGTAAGGCAAAAACGACAAGAAGGGAGGTGGCTGACTAAAAGTTGTAAGTTGTTTCTTAATATAAGAACTTGCAACTGGTAACTGTTGTCCATCAGGGTGATTCTGAAAATCGATATCGCTAATTTTGATCGCCAAAAATCTCTAAAGAATAGCAGGCATGCCTAACAACATGTAACATCTATTTACTGACAGATTTGACTGCTTACATATTGCATCTGCTAAATAATTTTTCATGCTATACACTTTTAGGCCCAGCTGGTTTTCAATTAGAAAATTTAGGCGGCGGAACCTATTGAGATCACGAGGTCCCGTTATTCGTAATGGCAAAGGAGTTCTTTCATAAGTTAAACTCAGCTAGGCATCAGTTCACAGATGAGACATACATCTGTAGTTTGTATGAACATTAAGGCGCATCAATCCATATAAAAAAAATTCGGTTTGGTTTAAGGTCAATCCATTCGTTGAAGGTAATTAGAGAACAGATATTATTTGATTATCTATGAACGTTCCTATAAGACAGAACGACATTTTTCGCTGTATTGAGTACACAGATCGTTTTCGTACGAACTAAAAAATGCTTTAGGCATTTTTTAAGTAGAACTTAAGATCAACATTTTCATATATGGTCACAACCATGTCAAACAATCGAATGTGAAAAAATCTGGTATTCGACACTGTGAAAACCTAGAAAATTCGACGATTTGCCAACTTACGTATCATTCTAAATGCATGCGCAAAGTAACAATTGTGTTTAGCTCACGATGGTCGTTTATTTTTTAGTCGTATAATCTTGACATAATGATGTATTAGATCTCAAAACCCTCCAATATTGTTCACCTTTAGAATTGTTTCATACTCCACTTGCTCTTACGAAAACACGCCACGACGAAGAGCCTTTGAGGTGGAACCTGTTTACGAAAAGCTTCCTAACAATTCTTCTTTACTGTTTAAGAATTCATAGAACATTGAAGAGCACAATATTAAACCTGAACTGAGACCTCCTACGTCTTATTCTTTACTTAACAGTGCGCTTTTTCACATCCTGTTACGTAGTGAGACGCTAATCTTTGCATCCTTAAATTATGGCTCGGATTGCATTTTTTCACCAGCGTTTTACGGCAGATCTGTTAACCCAAGTGCTTACCTATTTTTCGAGTACCGGAAATGCAGGTTGATTCAAAACTCAATGAGACGCCGACTACTTTCTGCGAAGTATTTTCCAAGAGTAGAGGGTCGATGGGCTTAACCAATTCGAAAAGATCCAAAATAAACTAGCCAACTGCAACGCATCACGCGGCCCTTCGGCATCACTTACAATGCGAAAGAAGTTATTTTTCAATGACTGATTATTAACAGTGCAGCTTAAAAATATTCCGCATTGTCTAGTAATGTTTAAAAGCTTATATATAGCATATTCATATTCGATTCTAAAGGCTGGTTTTCACTATGTCAAATTTAGTGGTATTTGTCATCAATTAAGTGAAAAGACATTGTAAAATGGGATTAAAAAGCGGTTTATCGATTAATTTGGATCAGGATAGGTCTTTAGTCGTGTACATGCGCTGCTAAAACGGCTATCTGTCAGTTTTTGACCGCCCATAATATCATCGGTAAAGCTATGGATAAGGCAGATAAAGTTGTGTCAAAATATGTCGCTAAATTTTTGCGTCAAAATATGACAGTGAAAACCAGTCTTAAGAGTTGGGATTTAACACTTTGAAAAGAAGGTTCTGCCTTTTCTGCTTCTTATCTTAAGACGTAAGCTAAAACTTGTAACTTTTTTTCGTCTCATCGCTAGATACTCGTACTTCTGCCTATGCACTAAAACTTAGTTCAAGACAGGAATCTTAAAAATATTTTTTCTGTTTGTTTTACGAAGCACCCTTTTGGTATTTTAAACTATGAAAAATTTAATATTCAACAGTCAAAGTCATTGACAAAAGAATAAATAAGAACTGAAAATATGTAGCAATTATAAAAAGGAAGAAGCATACATAGAAGTTGAATAACAGTGTAAGAATATGTTGTTGTAATTAGACTTCCGTGCATCTCATCAGGTAGGGAGAAGATGAATGTCATGTGGGTTCATCATCGTCATTATCAACAATCGAAATGACCCTCTTACTGCAGCAACTAACTATCCCGCCTTGTCATTCGTTGCACTCGCAGTTGGTGCTGGCGTTGGCTGTGGCTGGTGGTTAATGGTTGTTGCTTGTTGCAGGCTGTTGGCTTCTGGCTATAAGCAGGCGCGGCGACTCGGTAGGGCACGTGCCCTCTCAAGCGCGAAGAATGCATGATGCAGCGCGCCTTTTGTACTCTTCAGTTCTTCCTCATACTCACTTATACGCGTATGTACTTACAACCTGCTTACAATAAGAAAGATATCAGCTCTTAAAAGATGTTACCATTTGGTTGTTTGACTTTTTTGTGTCTCCTCGTTCGCGTTTTTTTTTTAGTGGAGTACGGTTTACTGTAAGTTCGACGACCACAATTAAGTGGCGCGCATTTGGGCTGCGTCGATGCGCAGCTCTTAGCCCGAATGCGGGTCCTCGCTTGGTGCACAGTTCATACTCACATAGACATACATAGTTAAACATATGTGCATCTGTAGTTATCTTTGGATAGCACTCTTCTTTGCCTTAGAACTTCTTCACATCTTTGAGTTTTGTTTAATTTTTCTTAACAAGTCGTTATTCGCCGCTTTTTAGGGAGCAATCGAATAAAGTACTCAAGCACATGCTGGAGGAAAGATGATAGTACGAACAGTTGAAGGGACGGACGATCGAGTGTGTTGCTTGTATTGGCCACCTGGCTGGCTGTAAGCAAACAAAGTTGTCAATTTGGACATATTTATGTTCATTACTTTTTAAGCAGGAAGATAATGAGTAGACAGAAAAGTTATTCGAATATTCGCGCCAAAATCTAAAAAACTGTGAAATCATTTCAAGCACGTAAGGAGACTTTGAAGGTGTTTTGAAAATTCAAAGGTTATTCTATGAAAAAATTTCCTTTCAACATACAGCGTGGCGGCAATAACTGTTACCCAGGGTTTGAACTTTTCTCTCAAAATTTACACTGCTGGCAATTGTAAATAAGGATCAAAATTTAAAAACTAATTAATATAACTGAAGTAAAATCTGTGGAAAATTAACAATAAAATACTTTTTTCGCAAAATCTATAAAGGCCTCTTTTATTTCTCAAAAAAACGTGGGTAACAGTTATTCGTTTCCACGCTGTATTTAAAGTATCAGTTTGGGTACAAAATGCCCAAATGCATAGTAATTGGAGATGTCTAAATACCTCTGTAAAAAGACTTATGTAAGTACGTAGGAGCTTCCAGATACCGACGAAAAAATGAGGGTATTTAGCAGACGCTAAATATCTAAATATCTGTGTCTCTGAAAGAGTACTCAGGTACTCAGGTAATATTCCACTAAAGTAATAAACTATTTTGTATATGGCTAAATACATACTTATAAACTAATTACTTTATTATTCAGGAAAAACTAAAGCAAATATGTACATAATACCTACGGTGACCAGATTTCTATGGCCAAAAATCGGGACATTTCTAAGGCATCGAATCCGAACATACAATTTTGTTTTTGGAATAAAAAGCTTAAGACAGTTTTATTGAAAACAAAACAAAGAGAAAAAAGTTTAAAAACTATTATTTTTTTTATGACAATATAACTTACTATCTAAAAAAACATGTAAGCCGATGAAGAACTTTTTGGCAAATAAATGTGCAAACAGTAGTTCCGATACTAGCAAGTCAATATTCTTATTAAGTCTCATCAAAAAATTTCTTGTCGTTTAAAGAAAAAAGGGATTGCCGCATTATCCTAAAGCCAGCCTTTCGACATAAGCTACTTTTCCATATGAACACAGAAATAATCGAAAGGCGAAAGTCAAGAAAGCTAAAATGTCTCTTCCCTATTTATGTTTTCGCTACTCTATCTACAGCTATGGTTTTCATGTCCACGATTTTTTTTAAGGGTAATCTTTTATTCTCATTTGTCTATAAGAAAACATTTTTCTGTAGTCCAAATAATTAATAAATAAATAAATTAGTATTATTTTTTATAATTTCATTAATAATATTATTATATTATTAATAAGGATGCTGGCTATGTTTATGGCTCACTTATATTCCATGTTCTTAGTGATACCGAAAGTGCTGCCTCGTTTGTACGAAAAACAGTTTATGGACCAGAGTGGAGGGAGAGTCTTAATAAATGAATAAAGAAAACACTGAAAATCGGGACTTAATCGGTACAAATATTAAAAATCGGGACACTTATACGTCTCGACCTCTAAAAAATATTCAGCGGGACAATTTGCTCAAAATCGGTACTGTTCTGCCAAAATCGGTACGAATGGTCACCGTAATAATACCTTCCTTTACATTCACCTCACCTCACTTACCACGATTCACCTCAATTCAACACACCTTACCTCGCCGTAACTCACCTCATCTCAGCTCACAGCGAAGCAAATCATAGATAAATTTTATTTCCTGAAAATCCCGATACAGTCTCGAAAATCGACGAGAATTCCAAATTCTCGAAAATCTCGAAATAGTTCCTAAAATCCTGAAGTAGTCTCGAAAATTCCGGAATGGTCCCGAAAGTCACAATATAGTCCCAAATATTTTGAAATAGTCCCGGAAATCTTAATATAGTCCCTAATATACTAAAGTTCTTTAGTTTTGTACTCAGTGTGAGCTACCACTCCGCACGGCCTGGGTAGTTTTGTATTCAGTATTTATTGAAGCCAAAATCTCTAAGTACATACCTTTTTACGAGGTGTTTCGTTAGGTGTAAATAAATACTTCTGTACTTATTTAGTATATAGCGCTGTGAAAAGTATGTAATTACCAAATAGTACTTTGTTATTTACTACAACATAAAAACTTAAATTCCTGGTATTTAGTAAATACAACTTTGTCCATCACCGTTATGAACACTCTATGCCAGGGGTACTTAAACTTTTAAGATGATGGAACCCTTACTAAACACCCTTCATTTTATGAAACATCAAATTACTAAAAATCAAAGGCAGTGAAATTTCAATATGAATAAAAACTTTTACTAGAAATAGTATACATATTTTAAATTTTAATGTGAAGAATGCAATTGTTTCACTGTTATTAATTGTTGTATAAAATAGTAGCTCGATATAATGTCTGAAAGCTGTAAGCGCATTTCTGGGGTAGCATCCAATTACGACCTGAATTTGCTTTTTGTATAAGTGTAAGCTGAAAACATTGTTGACAGAGTACGTTGTGACAGAAGTAAGCGAAGTTAAGATGGCCTTTTTAGTGACTTCATGATATTTACTTTCATACTCTTTTTTTTTTTTTTGTTAAATGACATCTGCCATTTGTGGATGTGTTCAGTGCGAAATGTCCATTCACAATGAGAATACCACAAATTACAGCCTTCGGAAAGTTGTATTCTTTTTACAAAAAATACAAGGTTGTTCACGTAGTATTTTGAAGAATATTATAATATTTGGTGACAGACATATGG
>NW_016181497.1:0-6258 GCF_001687245.7 Rhagoletis zephyria | reverse complement strand
AGCTTTTAATTCGTCGCCTTGCACCAGTTGGTAATTTAATTTGGTGCTTGCCACAAGTTACTAAGTGGAAACTCTTTTAGCAAACACAGACGATGGTCAAGCTCGTTAAGCGTGTATTAGTGTTGGTGTACTAAGTTCAAGGTACGAAGATTCTCGGTTACATACACACATACATATTGCAGGTTAAGTGTTATTGTAACTTTTGATGTTGCACTATGGTCAATGTGCAACATTTAAGAACTTTTGTTTTAGCCAATTAGTGAGAGAATAAGTTACTTTAATAAATGATTAACTCTGAAAAGTTGGCCCATTGTTTTAGTTAAAAATTTAAAAGTTTCCTGTTGTTTATTATTATTGCGCTAATTCTTAATTAAAGCTAAATATTTTAAAAGTTTCGCGTTATTAAATATTCATTAACTGCACCTGCGGAAATTTCACTTCTGATCTTGGTGAAAAAAAAAAATAGATTTTGTTGTTTTTAACTGCAACAAAATGAGTTTGTACTGATGGAAAATACATATATCTTCTAGCCATCTTTTAAAAGCATTTTTTACCGTTATTTTACATTATAGTAATTTATTTCATAAGGTTGACAAGGGTAAGAGATTGTGTGAGACCACCTCTGAGCTACCGACCTTCCTTTAAAAAAATATACATAAAAAAATATTCCGTCGAACTGATAACTTCCTCCTTTTCTTGAAGTCGATTAAAAAGCCAGATGGAAAAGCACATATCTTCGCTATTCATCTGTTATTGTGCACATATTCTCTTTATCAAGCTTGTTAATTATATGATGATATCCCCATAANTAAACATTGCGATATATGTATGAACGTTAGGTTACCATGAGACTTCCTCTCGTTGCTGTTCAAAACTTAAATAAGAGCCATTATCAACGATTTAATTTTTTTGTGCTCGAATTAAATTTCAGAAGCATTATTTATTACAATAAAAGATTCGAAAAAAAAAATCCAATGCAAAAACTGATTTGCGAGCTTTGCATTACTTTGCGGCAATAAGAGTTATTTGCACTCACCTGCTAACTTAAACAAAGTAGCGAGAGCTGTGCTGTTTACCGTATTTGATTGTATGCCTCTGTGGATTGAGAACACTCAAAATATGCTCAAGGGAGACTTGGGACGGACTAAGTGCTTATTGGCAAAACACTTACTGTCATTGGCGTAAGACAATACCAACCAGACACTAAGGAGGGATGGGGGGCGCCGGAGGAGGGCAGGGAGTGGGAAAAAGGGAGGTAAGAAAAAAAAAACCGGAAATCAGCTTTAGTTACTAGCAACATACAAATAGATACAAAGCAGAGTGACAAAATCGCTAAGGAAGTAACTGGAAGGGTGCGGCTTATAATAAAAGCAAAGAAAAGTTGTAAGTACGAACGAAATACTAAGTGAAAGGAGCTGACGCTGTTGCTATCAGTATATGCTTTTCAGAGGCTTTTTTATGTATGGCCTTAAGAAGCAACAAAAAGACAATTGAAGCGACGAAACTTAACAACGGGTTTGAGGCACTTGTAAGTATTCTTTATTACTTTACTTTTACACAACAGATAGTAGTTTAGTTGTCTACATTCAGCCTTATTGAGGAGAAAAGCCTGGCGTTATGACTCGCTGATGGCTGATAGTGAAGTTGAGTGTATTACAACAAAAAACAGCAAATAAAGGCAACAAATGCGACAACAACGATTGAAACTAAAATGGCTGAGAAGTAAAGAAAAAAGGATTTAAAAATAAAATGGGATGGGACAGCAACAATGGGTTAGTGGCAGGAAAATATGGATTTGTTGCACAAAAAAATATATCCATGTATGTAGGAGGCGCCTGTGTATATCGCGTATTTGTGCACTTAGGGTGCCTCGGTTTTTCTTTCTCAAGCTCACCATATAATTTTGCTTTTTTATGACTAAATAAAATATAAAAATAGCACAGAATACGATTCTTAACCGCTATTGTGCCAATATGGCCAGACCAATCGTATCCATAGTATGTACGTACGGCCGGCTTCCGTTAACGAACAGTGGTAAATTTAGGTCCAAAGTACTCACCAGAACCTTTTATACAAGGCGAAATACTTCGGTATTATCCATTATTTACTCCGAGCTAGCAAGGAGGGGTAACGTGGAGGAGAGAGCAATGAAAGGCCCTTCTAAAGGGCATTCGCTGAAAACTGGGCACTGTAACCAAACGTCATTCCCGGTATGTCACAGTTAATCGATCCTAAAATATGGAAATTTGGTCTGGTTGAAAGCACTTGATATAATTAGGAATCAGGAAATAATCGGAAGGGTATAGAAACTCGTTTGCCTTGGCATATCAGAACCCGAAACTCTTCATAACTGGTATAGTCGGCACCTTTATTAAGGAAATCAAAATTGTGGAAACAGGTCAAATATGGACAAGTAGCGATTTTTAACTTAAAAGAAAGCAGCATAATGTGATCAATGCTGACTTATACGCCGGTATTGTTAATATTACGTTTTTTCGGGAACTTCCTCTATAGCATTCTGATACGATTTCCTAACAGTTATCACGATTTCCAATGATGTCTAAAGGAAAGAAAAGGAAAACACTG
The DNA here is from genome assembly GCF_001687245.7 of Rhagoletis zephyria. NCBI lineage: Eukaryota > Metazoa > Arthropoda > Insecta > Diptera > Tephritidae > Rhagoletis > Rhagoletis zephyria. The sequence continues at coordinate 3,672 of NW_016181497.1, read as the reverse complement.
GGTTCTATTCGAAGCACTTGTCGATCAGGCAATCATATCGTCTATCTGGCGGAGGTCTTTGCCATTGAGAAATTTAAGCTACCTTCATACAAAATAGTAAATCTCTAACAAAGAAAGTCACTTTATTCGCCGACAGCGAAGCCGAAATGAAAGCATTATGGTCGTAAGTAGTAAAGTCAACTATTTACCGCATATTTTTTTGATAGCACTACTAAGTCACGTCGAACTCAAGCTCAATTAACGGTAGGTCCAGGAAATGTTCTGCTTCGGAGTTGCCGAACAAAGTCCTGAATCTCGTACTTCATAAACATGTTTTTTGATATGCCTGGGAGGATGTTCTGCTGAAAAAATGCTGGTTTGACCAGAAAGAGCTTGCCCAGCATAACGACAACAGAATGCATCTCGAAGCCTCGAACCTGACCTCTTTCGTCCAGGTTTTAGAAATAGTTGCCAAGGATTTCGTGGAGGACAGAGTTAGGCTCTTTACGGTGAAGAGCGAGTAAAATCGAAGAAAAAGTCGTTTACTTTGGAGCACAGGTCCTCAATACCATTGTCGGACGACCATATCGAAAAATATTCAGCATTTTTGGTTAAGGTAGTTTCGATATGTAAAAATTTAATAGAAGCGGGGCGGGACACCACACTGTGTGACCCCCTCTTGAGTTACACGGCAGAGAGGAGGTCCAATGCTACTGGAACGAATCTAGTCATGTGTTTTTAATTTATATTCACCAGTCTACATAGGTTTTCTAAGCATGGCCATCCGGGGTGCCGCAACCGGCTTCAAGTCAGTGCAGGAAAGTGCACAAATTTGTCTGCCATGCATTTTCTTCCATATCACGGAGCTCAAACTCTATCATGTCAACTGTTTTGGTAGAAATAACTGTATTGTTTCCAAATTTTTTTTTACAAACTCTTTTAAGGGGTGGCATACTAATGTGCTTGCAAAGTTTTTATGTGTGAAAATCACCTACAACAGCAGCCAAAGCAGACATCTTAATGAAGGAAAAAATCGCAGTTGTAGCCATATTACTTGCGGTGACGCCAACAAGCGACACAAATAGATCGATACGAATCACAATGGATTTAAAGGAATCGGGAAAAAATCGAGGAAGCGAGCAATAATCCAAATGATTGTCTTACAAGTGTCATAATACTATTGTGCAGGAGAGATGAATATGAAGAGTATAAGATAGAGAATGATGACGAATAAAAGTAATTCCAAATCTATTATGCCAATAGGAAAAGAAAAACTTGCAACTCAAACTGTGAAACAAGTAAGCGGGCGAATGTACATACATACGAATATACATAAATATGTGTGCATGTAGCACTCCAGAGAGACCCCAAAAAGGCAAGCAGACAGACAGCATAGAGAATTGGCAAGCAAAAACTATTGCAATAACAATTGTCTCTTAGCTGTCGCAAGTTTTTTGACAGACAAGCGAAGATAACGAGTAGCTAAGAGCAGCTAAGTAAGTAGATGGCAAGGGATAAAGCACATATGAGTGTCTATAAAACTAACTTTATCCGAGTAGACAAGTATGTTTGTACTTCAAGCTGAGAAATACGCTTACACCCACTTATTTATAAGGAAAGAGCATACACTTTTAACAATTGAAGTTCAAGTGGATGCTTGTTTTGCCAAATATAAAGTAGCTTTCAGCGTAAACATAGTGACAATAGTCACTCATCGAAAGTGCAATTTGTATGTGTGCGCATTATTTTACTTCATATTTTTTATTTTTTTGGCTTCATGCGCTTTACGCCATCATCAAAATCAATTGTCAATCGCAATTCAACAACAATAATGTCAAATGGCGAATTTCAATTGCGTCAACAGTTTTCTTTTGTGGGCGTACTTTTTGTACAGTATGGCTTGGCTTTGAATGGGTTAAAAATAAGCAGGCCTGCAAGTGAGACTTTGGCATTCAATGCTTGTTTTTGATGATCCCAATGCACTTATTAACAGAGAAGTACTTATAACGGTAGCTAGACAGATACAATTTTTCGGTTTTCACAAGAGACATAAGGATAGTGATATACTATTCAGCTGCACAAATTTAATCGGGAAATAATAAATAAGCAGAAAAAAACAGAGCGGTTTGCAAGCTTCGCAACATTGCCAGCTAAATGGAGATATTTGTATGTAAGCAAAAAAATTCCATAGCCGTGATCGATAACATTCAGTTTTTAGGACTATTTCATACACTTCTGTATGTAGATCTGCTCCAAAAGAAATTTCTATGGAAAAAAATTAAAATTTTTAGGCCCAAAGAAGCTAAATGATTATATGAAACCTGCGTTTTTCGTTTAAAAAATTTACACACATCATGAAACGAGATTCATTATCATTCTCATCTTTGTTCGCGTGTTAATTGTCACTTGCATTTACATCTCCATTTACATATGCACATCCTCATATTCAGCCTTGTTATTCTCATTTATTTGTACACCACCTACATCTTTATTTTACGCTTCATGTTCATGTTTATGTTTATGCTCGTGTTTATGTTCATGTTTATGTTCAGGTTCATGTTCATGTTCATGTCCATGTTCATGTTTATGTTCATGTTCATGTTCATGTTTATGTTCAGGTTCATGTTCATGTTCATGTTCATGTTCATGTTCATCTTTATCTTCATTTCATCTTCATCAAATTTATAAAAAGAGTGGCCTCTATAAAAATTTTTTAAAAAATGCATGCATAATTTAGTTGAAGTTCGAAAGATTGACCATTTCTAGAAATTTCAAGGCAATAAGAACCATTTTTAAATAATATTTAATATTTTCGGTTATATAATCTTTTTCTTTTATGTTACATTTGAAATCATAACGTTAATCCAAGCTTAGCGCGGTGACTCTTATTGATTTAAAATTGCATAAATTTTCTGCTGCAATATTTTTATATTGCATTCAAGTATTAAAAAAGGAGAAGTAAACAATTTCAGTGATGAAAATATTGTTGAATGGAACTGTAATAATTGAAGAGTTTTGCGTTTGAAATGCACTTTGGGGTATACTTCATCTGTGAGTGCGTGGAGAAAAGTATGATTTGAGAAAAGAATGCTTTGGAAATACATTATTTTATGGGTATAGAAGAAAGATGGACTTATCTGCTACCTATGTACATATGTATGTAAGCGCGCTCAGCTCTTGAGGTGAATTTAAGCTGAGGTGATTCTTCACACCCAGGCACTTAAGCTTTCCATGCATGAGAAAAGCGAAATTGAGGCACTTAAATACATTACATATTCATAAAATATTATTTTTTAATTTTTTGCTACCACTAGTCTTACAGTCTAGACAATGATGAAATATCTGCGTCGTACGCCACATGCCGCATTTATGTGATTTTGAATCATAAATGAAAGCAACAGGAAAATGCCACTTTACCACAAATGTAACCGATTGCGTGTGTGACAATTATTGGTGTACATATGTAGATATGGGCCCGTACCTCTATTGTCTGATGCGGTATAACTGTGTGAAGAAGCACGAATTACTTTAGAGGAATTTGCTTTAAATAATTTATAGCTTTTATTGAGTTTTGCCTGGAGGAAATATTCGAAAATGGCAACTGTGTATTAAACGTAAGCAAATGTAAAATATTTACATACATACACATGTGAGCCAAATAAGATATTTTGAATAAGTTGTCGAACGTATCGC
>NW_016181496.1:0-6259 GCF_001687245.7 Rhagoletis zephyria | reverse complement strand
TTTAAGTATTGGGTACCGAAAATTCAGCACATCACTAGCTGTTTCACAAGGTTCATTCTNGTTAACCATTTCGCTGAGATGGTTAAAAGCTAACCAACTCGAAACCACGTCGAAAGTCTGATACAACCCCATGAACCAAAAATACAAGATCACGCCTTTTTCTTAGTATACCGTTATAATCGCATTTAGGAAAAAAGTTGGGCGACTTTGACATTAGCCGTTTGTTTACATTTGTTACAATTTGGTGGTGGCTTTTTACTGCAATTTTCGAGGCCATAATGCAGAGAAACTCTTACTTGTTTGAAGCATTTTTGTTCCAGCTGAATCTGACGATATCATTTTTGTACGCCTGGAGGCAGATTCTGCAACCAGTTAGCGACAATTTTCGAATCGGCATCGGTTTTGTTAACGTATGATATGAAATATTTTTACGTCAACAAGTGCGATATCTAAACTTGAAATGCATAGATTGGCGAAGGTTTAATGTAAAGAATCGGTATTGGGTACCGAAATCTTTTTTAGGTATTGGGTACCGAAAATTCAGCACATCACTAGCTGTTTCACAATTTGGTGGTGGCTTTTTACTGCAATTTTCGAGGCCATAATGCAGAGAAACTCTTACTTGTTTGAAGCATTTTTGTTCCAGCTGAATCTGACGATATCATTTTTGTACGCCTGGAGGCAGATTCTGCAACCAGTTAGCGACAATTTTCGAATCGGCATCGGTTTTGTTAACGTATGATATGAAATATTTTTACGTCAACAAGTGCGATATCTAAACTTGAAATGCATAGATTGGCGAAGGTTTAATGTAAAGAATCGGTATTGGGTACCGAAATCTTTTTTAAGTATTGGGTACCGAAAATTCAGCACATCACTAGCTGCTCCACAAATTCTGGGCACGAAATGTGGTTTTTTGCGTTCCCGTACTTCTGGATTATGTTCCATTTTTGAGAGCAAACTTTTCGCTTATTCTCTAAGTACCGGATCCGGTCCCGATTGTTAGGGAAAGAACCTAATGTTTTCCTTCTTATATTTTCGGGCGACATCTGGGGTGAAATAGCAAATTTACAGCAGCAAATTATGCAATGTCCCCACCGGAGCTTAACCACGTAGTTATGGCTGTTGTTGTTGGTTATCCCCATTACCTACTTGATTAAGCGGTTTTTGCCATAGAGATATGACAGCACTTAACCATTTCACTGATATGGTTAAAAAAACCAACTCAAAACTACGTCTTTTTTGTAAAAAGTGGTAACTCTGTCAACTTCAACATAACCTCCAAATTTTGGTTGTTCAATTTTTGATTAATTTGTATGTAAACACACTCAGTTCACACATGTAAGCAAAAATACTTTAAAATTCATTAGAATCCACTTAAACTAGTAATTAAATACTTTTCAACATGAATTAACAGAGTGCACTTTTCTTTTGTTTACAATTTGGTTGCCAAACACACTACAGCTGATCGTTTGACACATTTACCAGAATTTACCAGTAAAAAATCTTCGGACTAAAACTGGTAACTTCTGACAGAGAGAGGACCTTATTTACTCTCTTTTTTGTTCTCTCAATAGTCAGAGAACCGAGTTCGGGATCGATTTTTAGTAAAATCTGACTATTCCTGACTAGTCCGGACTCGTACGGGATCGCAACTAAAAATGGCAAGGTGTAACTGCAACTAAAACGGGCAACAAATGTTGTCCCAGATCGATTAGTCCCTCAATCGTTGTCGTCAAGCTCTACTGGCGGTAGACCAAGGAAGCGTGCAGCCTAGATGCGGTCTGTCCATAAGGACAGGGGCGTCAGTAGGGTGGGGTTCAGTGGGCATGCGAAGAGATGCTTTGAGTCATGGGGCATCTCTCCGCACGCTGGGCATTCGTTTAACACATCTTTATTAATTCTGCTCAGGTATGAGTTCAAATGAGAAAATCCAATTTTTGGCAGCCAATGTCAGTTTCGCGGTTTTGCAGAATGACGATACGCGGTTTTGTACTTTAAACGACGATATAAACTTTTCAGATTTGTTTAGTTCCTGAAGAATTAGCTAATTGTTATATAGCGATTTTCAGTAACTTTGTTCTTTCTCTTAGATTTTTTTAAATATTTTAAACCGATAAAACAAAAACCTAAAATCCTCAATCGCAGAAAAGCAAATCGCTTGTAAACGCAAAGAAAACTGTATGTAATACAAAAAACTTTCATCAGTCCAACTCCGGCTATGCCAATCGGAAGTAATAAGCCTATAGAATGTGAAAACGTTGGCTTCTATTTATTTTCATGGCCTACCTGTCGGGTCGGCAGGTATGAACAGGTAGCTAAAATTAGTAATTTTCACTTATCTGTTTAACACATTCCATAGGCTTTATGCTTTCAATTGGTATATGCATTCTGTTCATTAAATAGAAGAGTTCAAAATCGAAAAAAATTAATTTTTGAATATTTAACCAAATATATCCTGGCCAGGATTTTATCAGCCACCCCACTCGCGAAATATTTTCTAACACGTTAAATTTCAAACAAAGTAGATTTCATACTTTAAATACATGGGTGAAGGTCGTGCCTACTACTATGAATTTGTTTATTATTGAAAAAGAAAATATTTGATTATTATTAAACAAATTTTCTATGTTAAAACTTTAAGACAGAGACTATAACGATCATAAGAAAAAAATTAAATATTGCTTTGGCTTTGCCTTTACGTGGCTTTAGTTGATTGAAAAGGGTTGCCAGATGTTAGCAAATCAAACTCCAATAATCGCGCTCGGAGATATTTGCGTTTAATTTCGTGAAATCGGCAGTACATGTACTATTAACAGGCTAACCTAATATTCACGCACGCCGCCAATTTACTGTCAAAAATTTCTCATGCACATACAACTTGTATGGGACCAACCGAAATTGAACGGCGTGCGTATGAAGCTAACTCAATTTCCAATTTTTTTTCTGCGTGACATTTTGATTTGACGTTTCGCTCAATGAAATCAAATGCAAACGCACGCAAGCCAATTTCGGGTGACGCAAAAAAACAAATTCGACGTCGTGCGTACCAAAACGCAAGCCGCGAATATTAGGTTAGCCTGTAAGAGAAAACGTGGGACGTAAATCATTGTCGTCTTGAAATAAACGCGACGAGACACGAGAGAAATAAAAGTCGCATATAATTATTATGAAAAACAAGTAAATCATTTCCGTCTTAAAATAAACGTCCTACGAGACGAAAAAATAAAAAATAAAAGTCCCACATAATTGTTATGAGAAGACGTAAATAATATTCGTCTTGAAATACACGTCCTGAGAGACGAGAATAATAAAAATCCCATATAATTATTATGAAAAGAATAATTTCTATCTGAAAATGATCATCCCACGAAATGAAAAAAAGATATTTCTCGTAAAATTTTGCTTAATAATTATTTTGGGTCTCTGCTTTAAAATATGTCTACCTAAAAATAAACTTAAATATAAATATATATCCTACACCCCTCCTCACAAGCAAGCTTAGTATTTTCAAAGAGACACGCCTTTTCATATGCACATAGACGGGCGATCAAAACCGAGTAGCATCTTTGCTGGGGGCGCTTACAACCTTTTTCGACAAATTAATGTAATAAATATAGCAATAAGAGGTCTTTGATTGCTTATCGTAGGTCATTTTATAAAAATTAGAGAAATGCTTTTGAATAGTCTCCAATTTGAAGGTTGAGCATTGAAGAGAACAAGCGCAGTTGAAAATCTGCTGAATACAAATGTGATCTTAGCACAGCTACTTCACTTACAACGTTTTTCCACATTACCGTTTCTGGTAATATTTTTTTAATACCACTTTCCCTTTTCTTCCTGAATATTCTTCCCCACTATTTCTTAGCCTCTTATTTCTAATATCTTTCCAATTTTCGAAATTTACTTTACGTTATTTGCCATTATTGCACTTTTTCACTACGCTTGTTAACTCTAAATTGGCCTTAGTTACCTGCACTTAAAATGTTTTTGCACTCACTACTGACTTTGGACCGCTGGTTAATGTCTGAAAACTGATGGAAATTGAGCAGTTTCGCGACCTTATAATACGTGAGAGTATTTTTAACGGTAATCTGCGAAAAAAACTAGTTTTAAGAAAATTGCGGCTTACAACTTTATTCGAGACGACCATTCAATTGGTCCTTATTATGTAAGGCAGGCCTTCCCAAAGTGGGTGCCGCTAGTGGCTAGAGTATACTAGTGGTGAGGGCAAATTCTTTAGACTTTCCATACACAACGCAAGCGGTTTGATCAAACTTCAATATGGTGGCCAGAAAATCAAAAAATTTTGATTTTTATTAAAATTACCTTCAGCAGCTCGTCGAACCCCATATACAACACAAATAGCTTGCAGCAAAGAGATATTTCGCTCTTAAGCGTAGTTCCCCAGTACGGAAAATTGAATCAGAAAATTTTGAGAAAAATTACCGAAAACGTACCCTTTTCACAACCACTTTCGGTGCTTTTGTAGACCTAAAGAAGAACGAAGTACTTCAGACTTACGCCACTCGCGACGAAATTTTTAAAGCTATCGACAAATTTGTCAGAACAATGGTTTGTAATGGAGCAAGTGTGCGGATATTTGCGGTGGTTGGAAAAACGAAAGGGGAGATGTCCGGGATGAAGCAAGAGGCAGAAAATGCCACGAGAGGTCACTGTATGATCCCTCGGTATTCCCTGGCGACTAGGAAGCGGCATCTTCCCTAGATTTAAAACCCGTATTGGATGACGCTGCGAAGATAACAGAGGCCTGCGAAATTAAAGTACATCTCTGTTTTTTTTCTAGCACGTCGAGATTTTTTTACTGGTGACATGTTTATTTTAGAATTTCTAGCAATTTGCATGAAAACCCCATAAATAAACAAAGTAATCAGAAAAACGTACATATGTAACTTCGAAGTTAACGCTAAGAAAATTGATAACAGCCGGTTTCACTAGTATTTCCATATAAAATTCGAAAAATTAAAATCATTTATCACTTAAATTGCTTTCGTGAAGTTGGCAGTAAAAATTATTTTCTTAGCATTACGGCGCATTACCAGCGTTAACTTGGAAGGTTTAGAAAAACCATTGTCGAATAATTTCTCAACATTGTCTCTAAGGATGGCTTCAGCTGGATAACAAACCCGTTTTCATATGACCCGAAAAGTAGACCTACTGAGATGACCAATTAAGCTTTTGAAAATCTTCTGGACATCAGTGAAGACATCACTTTGATTATTAAATACTACGAAGGGAGCCAAGACAGTTCTGAATGCAAGTGTATATAGAAAACACTGCTGTTGGCAAGATTACATTAAAAATACAGGCCCATGAAACGTGCCGCTCCGACGGGGTTGGATCAGCCAAAGAGAATATTAATTGAGGTGGGGGTTGGCTTTCCAATAAGGGCGGTCGTTAAAGAGATGGTGAGCAAAGGGGGGGTGGGCGTGAAAATTTTGATTTTTAGCGATTTTTATAAGGGGTTCCTGGGGACCCATAGGGGGCCTAGGTGGTCGGGGGTTGCATTTTTGTCAATGGCGGTTCCTGGCCTCTCCAAAAGGATAGCATATTACTTCAATGGAAAGAAATAACACTACAGAAAATTTAGCCGACAGGTGGTGCCAGGTGGGTGTTTTTTTTTTTTTTTAATTAACCACTAATAAAAGCTTGTCAAAAAATCTTCTTGATCGAGACGTTTACGGTAAATATTAAACGCTACGGTGAAGGGGTTTATGGGGAATGCGTGGACAGAAAACGAACGGCTGCCTTGACTGCCACTGAGGGCGGGAAAAGACAAAGGCAAATACAAGGACATAGACGAAAACAATGATAACGACAAAGACAAATATTAAAGTATAGACAAAGCTAAGATTCGAATTTGGAGATGAAATAATGTTTAAGACAAATTAAGACAAAGATAAAAATAATGATATTAAAAAAAAATTCAAATAAAGATTAGGAGATTAAGATCAAGATTAAGATTAGTTTATTGGTTTTTTATTGTTGTTATTATTTAAGACGTTATAACAATTTTAATGGGTTAAAATATTCTACGAAAATATTTCCAATGAAATTTTACTATATACGTATTAATCTTTAATTTAACTGAGACATTTATTTTAACCATTTTTTCCACTTTTTTGAAAAATACTTAGGCCGGAATATGACCACTTTTGCAAATCCATCGAGTGTTTTATTACTATACGTATATTTTTAGAAAATATTAGCAAAGTCCAGGCTGGTTTGAATTGCCATA
>NW_016181494.1:0-6260 GCF_001687245.7 Rhagoletis zephyria | reverse complement strand
ATGTTCGGCTCCGCCCGAACTTAGACTTTCTTACTTGTTAGGCATCCGATTGTTACGAATTTCGAAAGTTCGAAAATACGATTCGGATTGCAACATACTATTTCTACGAATCGTAGCGATATCCGAATACGAAAGAGTTGCAGAATAAGGGTGTAAAAGAACACCACTAATATTTCCTGCAAACATACATCGATTTACATCTTTCATCTCGCTTCCGACACACAATTGCTTCCGTACAAAATTATACAAAAAATCTGTCAATTTCTTACTCGTTAGTTTTTAAGCANTGAATTTCGAAAGTTCGAAAATACATGCCATTTCTACGATTCGCAGCAAAATCCGAATACGAAAAAATTGCAGAATAGGGGGGTTAGTACAGCATAAATGAAACCATTTTCAAATTAAGTGAATCTTTTTCAAATTATATTTAACGTTTTTCATGTTAAACGAAACCATTTTCAAATTAAATGAAACCTTTTTCAGATAAAGCGAAACCTTTTTCAAATTAAATGACACCTTTTTCAGATTCAATGGAACTTTATTCAAATTAAATTGACCTTTTTTCAAATGAAATGAAACATTCTTAAAAGAAAGTTTCGTTTAATTTGAATAAAAGTTTCATTGAATCTGAAAAAGGTTTAATTTAAATCGAAAATGGTTTCGCTTGACCTGAAAAAGATTTCACTTAATTTAAAAAAGTTTTCGCTTTGTTTGAAAATGGTTTCGTTTAATTTGAAAAAAAGTTTAATTTAAACTGAAAATGATACAAATAATGCATTTTTTAAATTGAGGTGTTAAAGTTTTTTTTCGTTTTCAAACAGTGAAATCGTGTTTTATCGTCGCCGTTGGCGGCAGCGGCAAAATACGATCCGTTATGGCCATATGCTAAATATTCTCAAGTTTGTAAATCGAAATTGAAAAATAGTGTATTAGTTTTGGTTAAAAATTAATAATCAGCTTTATCAGAAGTCTCATTTTCCCCGACCCGGTTCACTTTTCACTCTTGGTTTCCATGGTTTTACTATGGGCGGATGACAAATTTTCGGGTGAATTTTTTTTATTGTTTGTAAAAATGTTAATTGTACCTTGTCATAAGCAGCAGAATTCGTTGTCGCCGTAGTTGTGTTTTACTGAGCGCAATTTTTGGGCGTTCGTCGGTACATATTGGCCCGTAGTTATAGTCAAAATAAAGTCGACTCTAAAGTAGGTTTTTTGACAGATATCCCATTGAAAGTTATGTTTATTTTGACTATAACTACGGACCATTGTGTTTCAACGGTAACCCATTTATTTTAGTAACCAAATTTTAGCTTTTTTCTTTACCACGGTCAGCTGTTTTTTATTTACCACAGCAATCCAGCTGATTACTTTGACAGCGCTATCGAAAACATTTTGCGTTTTGCCAATCGGCGTATTTCACTAGATTGTTTGTTTGCTTGATAAATTAGCTAGCGAATATTTAAGAAGCCTTATATCGAAAGTGATGAAAGTGGGCGTTCAACGATGGCGTCCAATCGTGATATATTTTCAAAGCATTTGCCAAACGTGAAGTTGGCCACTCGCATCGATGCCGAAGGACGGGAAGTGCAGGTGAGTTATTGAAAATTGGATTTTCTTGAATTACTCATTTCGATTGGATATTCTGAATGCATAGGTGGAGCGGCGTGAAGATGAGGATGCGACAGCGAAAGAACAGGAAACATTCGATTTGTTAGTGGCCGCTGGCTATTATCGGGCGCGTATCAAAGGCTTATCATCCTTCGACAAAGTTGTTGGCGGTATGACATGGTGCATCGAATGCTGTGATTATGATGTCGATGTGGATTTGTTGTTTCACGAAAACCTAACTATTGGGCAAAAAATGTACGTATCAGCGAATAAATTTACAACACTTAAAAACTGCTTCCATTTGAATGCGTTCATAAACAATTGTTATATGCACTACATATAGATACGTAGATAGATAATAAAGTGAGATTTGCACCACGACCTAGTATTCCATTGTGCCCTCCACTCTTTACAATACTTCCTCTACCTTACATATACATATGAATTAATTAATTGAGCGTACATATGTATCTCTTGCCACTTACAGCGCGCTTGTTGAAAAAATCGTATCTGTGTTGCCTCAAATGAAGTGCCCTTTTCAGATAGAGCCACATCAAATACAAGGACTGGAGTTCCTTAGCATACACCCGGTTATACAATGGCTGGTAAAGAAATCAGTATGTATTAACAAATTATGCATGTATGTTGTTTTAAATATAAATAACTAAAAAAATTTGTTATAGGTTGAAAATCGGACGGAACGTGCGCAACGACTGAAGAGGTTTGCTATTGGCCAGTTCCACAATCACTACCAATATAAAACAGACAAGGACCATTTGGCAAAAATAAGAATCGCGTCGGCGCATATAAAGCGGATACAAGTAAGATAGTTGTTTCAGCATATTATAAATGTAGGAAGCATTATTTGCATTCCATTCGTTTATTACTAGGAACTGTACAACCCTACGCGGCTATACCAACGAAAAGATACTGGAAACGAAGACGAGAAAACGCGTGTGCGTATGACATTGCTGGAATATGGTAACGCAGCAGCGGCGAGCGCGGTTTGTGAAAGCCATTCCAGAAATCGAGCTGTCGGTGGAGATGAGGTATACAAGTCAATTGCTAACCTATGTATATATACTAAATTGCTTTTTAATATGTCACAAAGCTTACATGATTTCCCATAATTTGCTTATTTAAATTTTGTTTTATTTCGTATATCCAAACAATTGACTGGGCCTGTATAATTTCGTTGGCTTTTGTGTATGCAAATGTTAATATTTTGATTTGCAGTTTGATGTTCAGCAAATGCTTAAATATTTAACAATAGCAAAAGAGGTAAAATATTGGAAATTTCATTTTTTCATATAGTCGTTTAAAGTACAAAACCGCGTATCGTCGTTCTGCAAAACCGCATCACATTTTTTGCCAAAAATTGGATTTACTCACACAAGCTCTTGGCTCAATCCTTATCCATTCGTCCTGAAATATACTATACACTACTATATACCTGGATACTCGGTTTTGCATTTTGTTGATACGTGGTTTTGTACTTTAAACGACGATATGTAAATTTATTTTATTACTGCACAGGATGCCATTTCTTCGCCTACGCACCGTCTCGACACCGACGAACGAAATGCAATGCACAAACACTACACAGAACTTCAACAGGAAATGGAAACGGATGCCAAACAGTTGTCCGAACATAGTCAAATTAAAATGCTCGAAGCTTCGAAAGAAGCATTAGAACGCAAAGTTCAACGTAATCTCAAAGAGAATGAAGAAATAGAAATAGAATTTATGAAACAACAGCAGCAGTTGCAAAAGTTAGAAGAACAAAAACAGCAGTTGGAAGCAGAAATTGAACAGTACAAAGCCATCCAAGCGAAGGCTGACCCAGAGTGAGTATACCGAAGAAAACTGAATGAAATAATGGGGGTATTCTCTAAGTTTTCTATAACCCCGCGTAAGCATGAAATCCGTACAACGTGCAAGGAATTGCAAGACTTTGAGTATACCCCTTATATGGGTAGGAATTTGATTCAAATTGCTAATGTTACAGGCTTCTTACAAAAGTGCAAGATATGCTGAAACAGCATGATCAGCTAAAGAAAGAGGAGTCGGAGTTCAAAGAGTTCTGTCGGCAAGATTTGGCTAACTTGCAAAAGGAGATTGAGTAAGTTGAAGAAAAGAAAAGGGTTAGATTTTCCATCAAGTACATTTATAGATTTCTTAATTACTGCAATTTTCATATACTGATTTCATTTTCTTTGAATTTTTACAATATTTCTGTCAATTTCATGCCATTCAGCGAGTTGGAGGCCTTCAACACACAAACGCCAGAGGAACAAGAAGCTGCCGTTTCCAAAGAGAAAGCACAAATACAGAAATTGAAGCTGCAGATAGCGAAAAAGAATCGTGGTATTGTGGCCATACAAAGACGTCTAGATGCCATACCCGATCGCACCGAGTTGACGCAATACCAGAGACGATTCCATGAGTTATACAATGAAAGTATGTTTGTAACTTGTAACTCAATATGCATACATATATCATCGTTTAAAGTACAAAACCGCGTATCGTGATTTTGCAAAACTGCGTAACTGACATTGGCTGCCAAAAATTGGATTTGCTCACACAAGCTCTTGCTCAATCCTTATCCATTCGTCCTGAAATATACTAGGCTGAAATGCGATTTCTTTATAAAAAAGAGAACCATTTTGAAATATGAGTGTTTTTACACTCTAGAAAATAATTTCTAAAACTTCACATACGCGCTTTTGCATTTTGTTGATACGCGGTTTTGCACTTTAAACGACGATATGTATGTGAATTGTTTCATTATTCATGCATATTTCTTTCCAGTGAGTGCCAAACATATCGAGACAAAACAATATTACACACTATTTAATACGCTGAACGACAAAAAGCGTTATCTCGAAAGAGAACTCTCACTACTCAATTCAATATGCGAGGCGTACAATGAAGGCATGACTAGCGCACAGGGCCGTGAAGAGTTTATCAAACAATTTGAGGCGATTGTCGCGGGTGTTAAGCAAACCGAGCAAAAGGTGCGTCAAAAGTACAACGAAGAGTGTGCGAGACGTGATGCATTGAATGCAGAGCTGCAGAGCCTGCTCGAACTGCAGCGCCAATACGCGGCCGCAGTGAAACAGCTGACCAAGGAGTGCCAACGTTGCGAACAATTGCAACAGCATTTAAAGTCAATTCGGCAAAAATAGTATAGTTTTTAGAAAGATTTGCCTAAAGTTAAAAAGTATTTATAATTTAAAATAACAAAGATGCAATTTATTTCTGAGATTTTAATAAGTTAAAAATATTCCCAAAAAGCCCTTACACAAAAGTCAACATTAAGCAAAAACAGTTTTTTGATTGCGATATTTATAGACTAAAATAAATAATGCTATAGTAAAATAGTTTGTTTATCAATTCCAATACAAGATTGTATGTAATACATAGAGAAGGTAGAAAAACTATTGTTTGAATTCCATTTTGCTACAAACTCATCGAAAATTTGCTTATTTAGGAAAAATACTTAATTACTTGTAACTAAAAAATTTAAAAGTAAAGAAATAACACTAAAATTATTTAAAGTATTGCCAATAAAATAATGGATTTTATGAAAGTAAATTAATTGTGAATGTTTTGTTACTTTTATGATTAACCCATTTGCGCCCAAACTAAAACGGTTGAAATTTTATTACATATAATTTTATATACATATGTTGGTAACGCTATGGATTTTAATGGTCTCTGCGAAGCCACGTAGTGGCTGGCCAGCATACCTAACCTATTTACATACATATGTGATCATAATAACCATTAAGACTAACTTAGGAGGTAAAATTAACGGAAAAGCTAACGTTTAGCTTCTGGGAATGCATGTACTGTATTTAGTACAGCGGACACTTAAGAGTTTTAATTTTTAAAACAATATTTTGCAAGGCATATGTTTTTTAAATAAAATTACTAGCTTATACCTGCGGGTTTCACCCCACGTTTTAATACAAATATGAAAATTAATTTAAAGATGTTATATTTTATTTCTGTGCCCATTTTTTATAGCTGTATATTTTTTAAGCAAGTTAAGGTATTTCGGCCGTTTAAAACTATGGAATTATAAAATCTCGTCGGCAAGCTAGACATACGAAAGATATCAATCCCTCTAAGTTTTCCTTAAAATGGTTCCAGGGATTACACGTTCGCTCGGCCTGCCTTCTGGTGGATGCCACGGCGGGATCTTAACATTTCCAATTCAAACTCAGTAACCTGGCTTTGATAAAATACCACTTCTTAGTACTGTAGCTAAATGCCTCCAGAGTAGGGGGGGCCAGATATTATAGTGACATAATCAGTACAGTTGGGATCAAAAATCAGTACAACGCCGTAAAAATTAGCTAATTTTTAAGCGTATTTTTTATTATTAACAATATAACAACCAAATAACAGCGCATTAATTTAACAAANTGCCACGGCGGGATCTTAACATTTCCAATTCAAACTCAGTAACCTGGCTTTGATAAAATACCACTTCTTAGTACTGTAGCTAAATGCCTCCAGAGTAGGGGGGGCCAGATATTATAGTGACATAATCAGTACAGTTGGGATCAAAAATCAGTACAACGCCGTAAAAATTAGCTAATTTTTAAGCGTATTTTTTATTATTAACAATATAACAACCAAAT
>NW_016181493.1:0-6260 GCF_001687245.7 Rhagoletis zephyria | reverse complement strand
AATATCTGGACTCCCGCGCCACCTGTCGGATTAACTGCATTGTCATCGGATTCTGAGCCAACAGTGAAGTTTCAAGTTNAAATATCTGGACTCCCGCGCCACCTATCGGATTAACTGCATTGTCATCGGGTTCTGAGCCAACAGTGAAGTTTCAAGTCTCTAGGTCATCGAGAAGTTCGTCAAAAATTGATGGCAAGATTTGCCCCTAAGAAATATACTATATGTACATACATACATATGTATGTAGCCGAGGTGCGGCGCTTGTAATGTCGCCGGATGTACTTACTTGTAGCAGAAGGAATAAAATATTTCCCTCCGATCTAAAGGGGAAGAACTTGGACCTCATTCAATATTTAAAATTAGCATCAACTCACATTTTCGAAAGCCTCAGGGTATGTACAGGCAATCAATGAAGTTTAGGTACAGAGATTTTTTTGCAATGTTTTTTTTTAATATTTTATTTTTCGCTCCTTTTATGAAAATATGGTTAGTTCTACAAAAAAACAAAAACATAAATCAAAGTTCCAAAGATTCTTTAGAAAAAAAACAGAGTACGCAGTGTTTTATNTTCGAAAGCCTCAGGGTATGTACAGGCAATCAATGAAGTTTAGGTACAGAGATTTTTTTGCAATGTTTTTTTTTTAATATTTTATTTTTCGCTCCTTTTATGAAAATGTGGTTAGTTCTACAAAAAAACAAAAACATAAATCAAAGTTCCAAACACTCTTTAGAAAAAAAAACAGAGTACGCAGTGTTTTAGCCTATTCAATTTTAGTGCAATAAAGTGCAAGTTTGAGGTGGATGGGACTTATGTACCATTGGTTTTTGACATAGTATTTTTTTGTCAATGTTATTGTGGCTTATTAAAATTTTATTTTTAATATTTTTATTGAGCTTTGTACCACGATTGTTTATTAGGAAAAATTGAAAAAGCAACAAAGTCTAGGCAGTAGAAGTTATAGCAGCTATTTCGGAGATCACCACATCTCCTCATCAGACTTCTTTTTTCTAGACTTCAGCAGGGATCGAACCTGCGTAATCGATGTTCAAAGTCAGAAGCGTTAACCACTGAGCTATGTACATCCCGTAAACTCTTGTTGCTAATTCATTTTCCTTATTCAACAAACATGGTTTGTTGCTTTTTCAATGTTTCCTTATAAACAATCGTGGTGCAAACCTCAATAAAAATATTAAAAATAGTATTTTTTGTTGGAGGCGTCGCTGNCAGCAGGGATCGAACCTGCGTATTCGATGTTCAAAGTCAGAAGCGTTAACCACTGAGCTATGTACATCCCGTAAACTCTTGTTGCTAATTCATTTTCCTTATTAAACCAACATGGTTTGTTGCTTTTTCAATGTTTCCTTATAAACAATCGTGGTACAAACCTCAATAAAAATATTAAAAGTAGTATTTTTTGTTGAAGGTGTCGCTCATTTTCCCCATCACATATTACTTTATATGGAGAAAATGAGCGAAACCTTCAACAAACAAATTATTCAGAAATCAGTTGTAGGTCCTAGCTACCCCAAACTCTGATTTTTGGAGTTTCTGTTGTAGAAAGAACCATATTTTGATAAAAAATTTGCGAAAAATAAAATATTTAGAAAACAGTTGCCCATATTCCAAAAAAATCTCTGTACCTAAACTTTATTGATTGACTCTAAGTAAACATCTTAGGAATAACCAAATTTCCACCAGAAAAAGGAATAAAATACATGTGTATAGGAAACGTGCATATAAAATGTTGTGATGGACTATGGGAATTCAGTTTTAAACTTCACAATTTTTATTGACAATCAAATTTTAATTGGCAATGTAATAACATAACATATGCACATATAAAGCCATCACAATTCTCAAATTCAGTATTTCACTTAATAACCACGTGAGTGAATGTGTTGTCAAACTAGTGAGATACGAAAAAAATATTTTAAAAGTTCCAGTTTTAGCTTAATGGAATATGGTGGTGTTAAAATCATTAAATGATGGCATCTAATTCAAAGCGTTTTTCAAGTTCAAGATAGTAAAGTAAANTTTTTTTTTTTTTTAATTTTGTCATGTATGTCGACCCGTTTGTATGTACCAATAGCATCATAGCNTTTTTTTAATTTTGTCATGTATGTCGACCCGTTTGTATGTACCAATAGCAGTTNTATTAATGCAGTTAAGTTTTCTCAGTATAGATTCTTCTGAAACCATGCAGTGAATGAAGTTAGAAGAATAAGCACACTACTTAATAAATATGTAAATATTCTTATTTTTTTTTTTTAATGTTGTCATGTATGTCGACCCGTTTGTATGTACCAATAGCATCATAGCAATTCATGTTCATTAGTTATTTTTCGAGGTTCATCTCAAAAAACGGCGAAACCGGCACTTATTCTTATGCAACTACTAAAAACATCATAATCTCTGAGTAATGTGCTACGTGACTTTCAGTGTAGCATTGTTCTTGGTATTTTCGATTTGGCATTAATTCCCTGTATAAAGTAATCAAGATTAGTGCACGAACATTTGATACGTTATAAATGTGCGAGTATTTTGGAATAGTTTACATTAACTACCGTTTGACATCGTAGATCTGGTCGAGTAATTTACAAAACTATTTCTAATACTCTGANAACATCATAATCTCTGAGTAATGTGCTACGTGACTTTCAGTGTAGCATTGTTCTTGGTATTTTCGATTTGGCATTAATTCCCTGTATAAAGTAATCAAGATTAGTGCACGAACATTTGATACGTTATAAATGTGCGAGTATTTTGGAATAGTTTACATTGACTACCGTTTGACATCGTAGGTCTGGTCGAGTAATTTACAAAACTAATTCTNGGTTGTTTGTAACAGCCAAAACGAGCCGACTAGATATAGACAAATGTATACATAAATGCTCAGAATGAATCGAGAAGTCGATTAAGCCATGTCTGTCTGTCCGTCCGTCCGTGTAAACGATAACTCGAGCAAAAATTGAGATATCTCAACGAAATTTGGCATGTAGGTTTCCATTAATCCAAGGTAGGTCGATATTGAAAATGAGTGAAATCGGACTATAACCACGCCCACTTCCCATATAACGGTAATTTCCAGAAATACGAAAACTGCGATATTTTAGTAAATACTGAAGATAATTCACTCAAAATTTATACTTACAATAACTTTCAGACGAAAAATAATAAAATTATAAATCTTTGGAAAATGGGCGTAGCCACGCCCACTTATGGTTACATGTGTATATCTTGGTAACCGCTGCACCAATTTCTTCCAAACTTGGCACAGTTGTTGGCCTTGGTACAGCATAAAAAATCGCCGAAAAGTTTTAAAATCGGACGATAACCACGCCCACATCCCGTATAACGCTAGTTTAGAGAAATACAAAATCTTCGATAAATCAGTAAATATTAAAGCTAATTTAATCAAAATTGATGGTTGCAACAATTCTTTACCAAGAAATACGTTTATGGTAAAATTTTGGAAAATGGGCGTACATATATGTATATCGGTAACCGTTCTACCAATTTGTACCAAACTCGGTATTTTTATTGTGCTTGCCACATAAAAGCAAAACGTTGAAAATTATTGAAATCGGACTAAAATTACGGCCGCTTTTCATATAACGGTAAATTTCAGAAATGTTGAAACTGCAATATTTCGAAATTTAAGGACGCTAATTTACTCAAAATTGATACACCCTGGCTTACCATCTAGCGGTAGGTTTCGGAAAGGTGAAAAACATATATTTAATACTTGCGCCGGGTATTTAATGTTCGGCTCCGCCCGAACTTAGACTTTCTTACTTGTTTATTTATTTAATTATTTTATTATGTGGTTAAAGTTTCTAAATTTATTTCACAATATGATTTGCCATTTTTTTTCTCGCTTGAGGTCATCCCTGCTAGCTTAACGGAAAATATGTATCTATGGGGAAACAACAACAAAGTGGGCGACAGAGAAAAACACAAATGTGTACAGTTAGCTCGCTAGGGATTTTCTTTATATCAGTGCTTTGGATTTAGCGGATATGCTGTTTAATTCAACATTTACTATGTAGTTTGCGAATCGAAAAAGGCCAATATGATAAAAAACTTTAAAAAACTCAAACTCTGTGTAAATTTTTTCATTTGCGTTAAAGCCTGTTCTGTTACAAAAAAATCAAGCTACAAAGCGAGTATTCAAATGACATTACGCAAGGATTTTTTTGTATAAAATATGAGTAGGAAATAGTCTTACCCATAGTACATGGCGTATGAGTAACATTCTTTCCTGCTCATAGTACATGGCGTATGAGTAACATTATTTCCTGCTCATATTTCATACAAAAAAATCCTTGCTCATTTTCTTTTGAATACTCGCTTTGTAGCTTGATCTTTTTGTAACAGAACAGGCTTTAACACAAATGAAAAAAATTTACACAGAATCTGTTATGTTTTTGATGTTTATACGGCTTATGAAGAATTTTGTTAGTCTTCATTTGGTATTAAGATTTTTCAATTTCTTCGTAAGATATACATGTGCATCGGCGTAGCCAGAATGAAATTTAGGGGGGGCTCGACTCTATTAACCTGGCATTTCAGGGTAATATTTTATATACATATATATAAGGAAAATTTGCAAGTTAGGGGGGGGGCGGCTCGAGCACCCCCTGCCCCTACCTGGCTACGCCCATGTACATGTGTGATTAAGTGGAACCAAGGTTCGAAATTGCTTGACTATTTTCAATGCATTCTTGCGACTTAAGAAAAATAAATCAGCGAAAGGAGACATGAAATCATTTGCTTTTGCTTACATCGCAGTTTGTTTTTGCTTACACTGTCAGCCGAAGCAAACAGTTCAGAAAAATTTGCTGTTGCTGCAAGCAGTGAGTTTTGTGTACTCTCATTTTTGCTTTTGCTTCTTTGCCTTGCTGTGTTTTTCTCGCAGTCGAAAGCAACTGATTAAGCAAAATTTGAAATTTTGGCTGCGCATTGTATCAGTTGTCGCTTGCTGCTCTTGTCATTCATCGTTGCGGACTTATTCATTTTATAAAGATTTAAAACAATGGCACCGCGTGGAAATAGGAAGAATATTGAAAATTATTTCGATTTTAATTACGACAATGCTATATGTAAACGTTGCACTCTTTCCTTAAATAGTGATAGCGATTTTTAATTTAGAAACTCGTATTATCATAGTGCATAAGATAAAAGAGCATGAGGTTGCTAGCTCGTTAAAAAAAAAAGATTATTTTCCGTTCCTAGTACAAATTTAAAGTGGCTAAGAAATAGCGTTGATTTTTAATAATTTCTTTTTTCCTGACAGCTCTACGTATGTTCCTCCATATATGTACATATGTATGTAATGATTTTGTAAGGACAAGTTATGAATTTAAGGGTGTTAGAAAAATTCTGAAAACAGTTTCGTGAATTACGACCTGTACTAGGTCACTTAAAAAGTTCGTGCATTTTCTTTTTTATATTGTAACACCGTGCTATATTTTGAGCAAGTATTCAGAAAATTTCTACTTAAATCGTTTTGTTTACATTTGAATTTGGCACGTGGCTGGTTTTCCGACACCTGCTGATTTCTGCTGATAAAATTTGTACTTGCGAAAATTCGCAGCTCTCTGGTTTTGCTCTTTAATAATCCTGATATTTGACTTCCAAGAGACCGTGCAAGTCATGGCAGCGGCGAACAAAATGGAAGAACTGAATTCAGCTGGTCAGGTCNAAAAATACAATATTTTGGCATAGACGTATACATTTATAAGAGTGTAGGAAAGAGGGTTGAGACAAGTATAATAAACTCTGTATTAATCGGCAGTCTAAAATAGTAAAGGACACAAAATTTCCAATTTCATAAGTATATACGAGACGATTGTAAAAGTATTAAATAGCTAAACCCCGATTTTAAATGTTTGTTTTAATTAGGTTTCGGTAATTTAGTATTATATATATATAGTAGTAGTATATATAAATATATATATATATATATGTGTATGTATGTATGTATGTATATTGAGAAAAAAAGTTAATCTCATTAAAATATGTCCATACATATATACCCATATATGCATGTATATGCATGTATTTACATGGTATGTACATGGTTAAAAACACTTCCATATGGTTATCCACCTTTTACTGGCTATTTATGTATAACTTCATAACTAATAACTTTTATATGACAATAATTTACTATAATTTTTTACTAATCACACTATTTTCTGCATATTTCAATTTGCACTTGTAAATTATTGTAATTAAAGGCTATTTAGCATTTCGG
>NW_016181491.1:0-6262 GCF_001687245.7 Rhagoletis zephyria | reverse complement strand
CGAGAAGTGAGTGAGGAGGTTTTCGATGAGTTCAAAACATATTATGAAAACAAAATAAATGAGGAACGCAAGTTGAGAAAGAGAACGGACACCTTCTGGGGTATGTTCCGCACGCCGCGTTTGCGCAAAGTTACCATAATCATGATTATAAAATGGTAAGTTAATATAGACTGATGGAAAAAGTGTTCTTCTATAACTCACATTTCTTCTATTTTCTCTCTCTCTCTGTTCTCTCTCACTCTTCTACATGCAGCATGTTCATCTCGCTGGCTCTGGATGTTATCAGCCGGAATATGGAAGGCATGGGCACCTCACCCTTCATTCTCTTCTCTGCTACTTCCATTGTCTACATTGTGGGCTGTCTAACTATCATTCTGCTACAAAATCGCATCGGACGCAAGGGCATGGCCTTTAGTACACTCTCTGTTAGTGGGATTATTATTGCCACTAATGCTTTTATGATTGCTTTTCTTGATACCGAGCAAAATGCTACACTTTTTGCTATTATGGTTGGTCTGAGTCGGTTAGGCGTTGTGGCGAGCTATGAGGCAGAAGCGCAATATATTTCGGAATTCATACCGACAACTGTTCGCGGTCGAGGCATGGCCAATGTTCATGTTGCAGGTTTTGCCGCGGCTGCACTCAACTCTTATGTGATATATTTAGGATACTTCTACAAACCGCTGCCATCGATTTGCATGTCTGTAATAGTGTTCATGGGCGCTCTTCTATGTCTCGCATTGCCGGAGACCATGAATCAGTAAGCATCATATAAAGTTTCAATTTTTTTTAAATGCGCATTAGTCATACTCTCTTTCGTCTTCTACAGAAAATTGCCACAGACATTGAAAGATGGCGAGGAGTTCGCGCGTCATCAACGCTGGTACTACTTTCCATGCTTCGATAAGAAAAAGGATACCAAAACACCTGAGATCACGGACAGATTTTAAAACAGTGTGCTGCCGAGGAATTCTGTAACGTTCAAATTAGTGAAATTTGTGTTAGAATGTTGTATGCGTATCTGATTTGTTGTGGTTGTTATTTTAACATTGTTAGCTAATGCAAAAATTTTTAGGAAGTATGTTTTAGCAAAGCAAGTATTTTGTAGCGAATGAATGAAATGTAAGTATTTTTTTGTGTGATTAAGTATTCAATGATTTTATAGACATACATACATACATACATAAATACATATGTATAATAAATTAAAAGAATAAAAACCATTATTAAAAAATTTTATCAACTAAATTGTGCTTAAAAATTATGCGTTTTTATGGTTTGACTTATCAGGCAAGAAAATAATCAAATTCCACTTAAATTAAGGGAATTAGCTATGTAGTTCAAATATGTAGCACAAAAAGGTTGACAGAGAAAAATGGTTTTAGAAGGTTTTAGTTGAAAATATGTTGAAGACAGTCAAATAAAGAAAAATTTAAAATCTCGTATTATGGCTGAGCCTAGCTGGCTGCCGGTTTCACCAGCAATTTACGTGAACAATTATTTTTTCCCTTCCATCAGTCTTCATAATAAATTAAAATAAAATAAAATTTTTTCACTTACATCGCTTTTGTGAAACTGGCTGAAGCTATGCATGCTGAGATTTATGGAAACAAATTACACCTAATATATCTTCACCTGAGTGGTAGATCGACCTATCTCGGCTGCCAGTTCGAAAACGCTCTATCTCAAGAAACTTTTTAAGAACGCCCTATATGATTGAAGAACGCCCTCTTTCAGAATTTTATTGAAAAACACTCTATCTCAGATTTTGATTGAAGAACGGCCTATCTGAGATGGCGATTCAAAAACGCCATATCTCAGCACATTTTCAATATATTTTCAGCTAAAATAGGGCGTTTTTGAACCGAATTCCTAAATACGGCGTTCTTCAACCAAATTCTGAGAATCTTAGACGACTTATGATTTCAAGGCCTATATCATGATGCTGGTTTAAGCACTTGCGGGACAATGCTTTGCACCATTCTCAGGCAATCATATTAGAGCCTGATACATATTGAAGGATGATAATTTAGTAAAGGGCGAAAAAACTTCAAAGGCACACTTTCAGAAGATCAGGGTTCAACTACTTCGGCTGTGCTGTTTTCTCCTCACTGAAGAAAATAGCAAATAAAAGAGATGGCAAATTTTACAAACTCGCTTAAAAGTGAATTATGATTAAAGTGTTGGCATAGGCTTCTACCTTCTTGCTAATATTAATGTCCAATTAATCATCGATGTGAGATCTTATCAATTACATACATATTTAAATATTAGTCTAGAAGAGTGCTGGGCAAACTTGCATTTACTAAATGCTTAAATTGTCTTTATTAGAGCAACAGAAGCCAAGTCAACAATTTTTAGAAAGTATGTATTTCTGTTTGTCTGTTTGTATGTTTGTACGCACATGACCCGAAAACTAATGCATGGAATTGAATTAAGTTTTCACCGATGTACTGCTAGATGTCTAGCAGAGAGTTGCCATCTGTTTGAAAATTGCAGTTTAAGTAAATTGATAAGATAAAGTAAATATTGCAATACGGCTGTTTAAAGAAATCGGTTTAAGAAGGCTTACAACCGAAAATATATTTGTTTAAGGTTGCCACCTGTTTGAAAGTCTCAATTTAATTAAATTCATAAGATAAACTGAAATTTAGCAATATGGCTACCAAACTGAAGAGCTTTAGCAAATTTTACGACCAAAAATATTTTTGAGGCCGGTTGCCTCCTGTTTGAAAAATTTTATTCAATTAAAAGGCTAAAATAAATTTAATATGTATGTATCAAACAACACGCCAGGAATTTGCTAGTGTAAATAGTATAAAAAAATGCCCCGATAATATCATTGTACACAGGAGCCAATAAATTATTTAATATTTATGACATTTTTGAATAGCAGTAATGAGATTATTTCCACTTTCAGTGTTTAAATAGGAAAGAATTGTTAACATTTCATATTAAAACTATTTTTTTTGAGAGTTGTCTTTCAAACATTTTAATTAGAAGCCATATAAATAATATTACACAAACAAAATACTTGGGGAAAAATTACGGAACATCGCGCTGCCGAGTACCAAGTTCGGTGGGAAGGCTCCTATTACAAATTTGTATGCTCAGAATTGAAAATTCAGTATGTAAAAATTTCAAAAAATTTGGACATTAGCGTACTGATTGAGGAAATGAATAAAATCGGTATAAGTACTGTACTCATAAAATCAGTACGTCTGGCAACCGTAGCTCAGTGGAAAAAAATAAATTCGGGGTTTTCAGGATTTTGGGACTTCTTCTACATTATCGCGACTAATTAAGGATTTTCGAAATAGCATAAGGATAAATATTCAATACGATTTCGGGAGTTTCGGTATTCTCGAGACTATTTATGCATTTTCAAGACAATTTCAGGATTTTTGGGACTATCTACTACTTCTACTACTTCAGGATTTTAAGGGGTATATTTTCGAGGCCACTGCAGGATTCTCGACTATTTCGGAGTTTGCGGGACTATTTCAACATTTTCGGAACTATTTTGAATTTTTCGTGACTATCACGGGATTTCCGATATTCACGGGACTAGTTCGTAAATGTTAAAAGCTACTTCGGGATTTTCGAAACTATTTAATTATATTAGGGGCATACAGGAATTTCGGGACCATTTCGTTATTTCCGGGACTACTTCGAGTTTTTCGGGGTTCTCGGTACTATTTCAAGATATTAGGAATTCTCGTGAGAATTTCGAGCTTTGAGACTATTTCTCGATTTTCTAGACCTCTACAATATTCTCGAGTATATTGCATCTCTGAGTACCTGGGTACTTTAGATCAGAGTAATATTTGCGTCTGCTAAATACGTTTCTTTTTTTTTTAATTCATGATTTAGCAAATCCTTAATATCGAAGTTTTTTTACTTGAGTATTTGGCAATTACAAATACTAAGTATTGGGCATTTAGTATCCAAACAGGTACTTTAAGTACAATGGTACCCAAGTATGCCCATCACAGATCTAGAAATACCATTATACATATATAGGATCCAAATGAATTAAATATGTAAAGTGTGAAGGCTAAGGGCCGTTCTCTGAAGTAGGTTTGGGATTGGTCTGCCTTATAAGCAGAAATTTGGTTCTGAAAAAATGTGTTTTAAGAGCAGAAAAAGGTAAAGACCGACTTGAGAAAACGGCACTGGGTATAATATGATCGGTAAAACCATAGTGTAAAGACTCAGTTATGTTGAGTTTTGATTTTTAAATAAAAAACTGGGTAGTGAGAGTAGTGAGGGCGGAAGGAAATAACTGCGGAAAGCTACATACATATGTATGTTTATATGTGTAGGTTTGTATAACTGAGACTACATACTTTCGCGAATGATTTTAATAGAGTTGCCACCTATCGAAAAAATTAACGTACATA
Organism: Rhagoletis zephyria; assembly: GCF_001687245.7. Classification (NCBI taxonomy): domain Eukaryota; kingdom Metazoa; phylum Arthropoda; class Insecta; order Diptera; family Tephritidae; genus Rhagoletis; species Rhagoletis zephyria. Next base: position 1,859 of record NW_016181491.1, on the reverse strand, counting down.
CATACATTTTTATTAGCGATGTGAAATTGGATCCCTAACGCACGTAGTTAAATAAGTATGAAATGAAATATGATTGGCTTGATGTACACAGCTTGTGGAAACTGGTATTCGTAAGAAAATTCAACAGACCACCACCAGACACCACTGTCCAATGCCCACACTTCACATATGTACATATTGTACATATCTAACCATCAAAAATTAAAACATTAACAGCATGAAAAGTAGTCACTTCTTTTACTATATTGAGACCTTTATGCTTTTATAAATTTCATTTTGTGTATTTCCTTTGTTTAAAAAAATCCTTTTACAAACATACTTAAATGGTCTAAAATTACATATGTATACATACATACATTTATGCTACGTAAATATAAAAAGGAAAAAGGAAGAAAAAACTTGTTTAGAAGTTGATTAATTAGATTAACTAGAAGGACTTACATATATTTAATTAGTTTGTATACACTATAATTGCCAAAACAAAAAACTAAATATAATGAAATAAACTATTTTGTGTAAGATTTTAAATTTTATAATTTTTGCATTTATAAAATTGTATAATTACTGTAGATTAATATTTTAATAATTTTTGTTTTTTTAGCGCTTAAATGTGTATAGAATTGTTAGTTTACTTTTCGTACATATGCTCATATACAAATTATGTAATGTAGATTCATAATTTTCGCTGTTACATTACATACATACATACATACATGCACACATGTACTATGAGCATAAATATTATGCCGCATTTCCACTCATCGCTTAGATGACAAGCAATTAAATAACAATGGCACCGGAATTTTTAGTGACAACTACCGACGCGTTAATAATAAAAAACATTAAGTTCATTTCCACATGGCATTTTTTAAATGGCACCATTTTTTGGTCATTTCACTACCTAGTGGAAATCTGGCTTTACAAATATATTCAAAATATTTAAAAAAGTGGTATATATGGGTAACTCGTTTGCAGGAAGAACCTTTTATTACATAAAATAAAATGTTGTTTGCAAAAAATACTTAAAAGTGTTTAGTCAGTTACGTTTGCTGAACACAATAATAATAGTTAAAGATAAGCTCAATACAATCACAAAATTTAATCCAAAAGGATTGTTTTATAGTTGTAAGTAGTTGCTTATCGGAGTGGAAATGAGTAAATTTGCAAAAAGAAATTATTCTCCTTCTTATGAAGCGCAATGTTTCCGAGCGTAGAGATTATAGCTGTAAACGACTTTCGAATTAAGTTGGCTTTTTTGAACAGTGGACTCACTTTTAATCCTAGTAACTTGTCTCGTGTAAGTAAGCGACTCCTCGATCAATTTTAGACGCACTTCTGGCGCTTTCCAATAGAGTTGAGAATTTTGGTTTTATTAAAAGCGCAACATTACGAAAAGAGGCGATTGGTAAGGGATGGTTAATTTTTTAGCACAACAATATGCTAGTGAAACTCACAAGGTTTATGGGGATCTCGTCGGGAGTGGTTCACTTAGAATCGATCAACTTCTGGTTCTTATCGTCATGTACAACTTAACGCCCGTCGGTATCGCAGGCAAGGCTGTCATAGCAAGAACCTTCTTCCAGCTAACGTTCCAGTCTTAGGGGACCAGATTTTTAACTGACACAAGACCTAATTTATCCTAAACTAGGCTAGCAGCAATTAGTTCTTGCTCCACTCGAATCCGCTCGTACAAGTGAACGGAAGGTATTAGTTGGAAGTAGGCACCTATGAATTTTAATACGGCTATTTCGAAGCTTAACGGAAGAGTCGACAGTGGTGTCACTTTCATAGAACTCTCCATTAAACTTGAGTGTATGCTTCCAGCTCAGTTTAATTTTTTTTAGGCAGAGGTAGTAGGG
>NW_016181490.1:5753-6262 GCF_001687245.7 Rhagoletis zephyria | reverse complement strand
GAAAGGAATTGAAAATGTAATTGATTTTTTTTCCAATTCCATTCCTCAAGGTAATTTAAAAAGTAATCGAAAAAAGTATAAAAAAAAATATTTACTGTTGAATTGCAATAGCTTTGTTAAATTTCTTGGTTGCTAACTGCCTTGAATAAACAACTTAACCCTAAGTGGTATTACTAATTGGACTTTAAGAAAACTGAATAGCTTAACCTGTAGCTGTTCAGTTTATAGGGTAACGGTTAAATTTTCCAGATCCTACCGCGAACGCGCTTCACGGCAGATGAGACCCATAAATGTTGCTGCCTTGGGCACTGCTGTTCTCTTGGACTAATCNGTTGCTGCCTTGGGCTGTTCTCTTGGACTAATCCCTGCGTATCTATAAAAATGCACAGAGTTAATTGTGTATATTATGGTACCCTTAATTCTACCCAAAATGGCGTGCCTTCTGGGGCCTTTGAAGTACTCTTACTGGTATCCTGCGTTAAAAATGAGGATAGAGTCCGCTTGAATTA
>NW_016181490.1:0-5521 GCF_001687245.7 Rhagoletis zephyria | reverse complement strand
AAAATTCCACATTGTACATTCGTGAATGAACTTTCAGTTTCTCGATTACTTTTACAATTCCTTTGAGTAATTGAAAAAACTAAAGTACTCTTGCAATTCCAGGTAATGGAATTGAAAAAAAATCAATTACATTTTCAATTCCTTTCAAAGGAATTGGAAAAAAAAAATGCATTACTAGCACGTAATTTATTTCAATTACAATATGAAATTCCTTGTAATTAAAGAAAAAACCAATTACATTTGAAATTACTTCAAGGAATTGAAAAAGTAATCGATTCCTTTGCTGTGGACTGAAGGAATTGATTCCTAATTACGATTCCTTGTAATCTGTAATTGGGAGTAATTTAATTCCTAAAGGAATCATTACGACCCAGCTCTGTGCGCATGTGTGTGCAAATGCGAACCCTGATAAAAATCGAATATATTATAAGACTTTCAACAAAATATTTCGGAAAAAAATGGTGATTTACGTTAGCTGGACCGATTTGAAAATACCTCCAAAAATTGAGCTTTTTATGAATAAAAATAGTTTTCTAAAGAGCTCCTTGAAAAAACCTCCTCGGATGACAAAACAGTTTAAACTTAAAAAATCTGCAAAACAATATTTGAAAATTTTTCAATCCTAATAATGATATTTTTTAGACTTATGAGCTGTCATCGGTAATATCGGTATTTTCTCCCCTTTTTTTGCAAAGAAACTCATTCGAAGTATGAAAGAGGAAGGTGTTGATATTTGACAAAAAAAAAAAAATGGGGACGTGGGTGAGCTTTTTTGCAAATTATTAAGAGTGAGAACATAATTTTCCACTGATACATGAAAAATATCAGCTTTTTGAAGAACTTAGGCGGGTTGGGTACTTAAAAGAACCCGCTTAAGTACCTCAATGCGGTTACTTAAGCGAACATAATTATTGATGTAGTTGCATCTAAATAAAAATAAATATGTAAATCCTTGAATAAAAGATGAAAATTGAATGAATTATACGGAGTTTAAAATCAAGACGGTTATTAATTAAGATTTTTCATTTAAAATATAGTTCATTCCCTAACAAAGACTATATAAACCTTAGTTTAAGATTTTATACAACACTTAAAGAAAAAAAATTCACCAAAATTTAAAATTATTTTCTCAGAAGTGTTTTAAAATTAAATTTTAGTGTAACAATGTACTAGTTCCAAGCGGCTAAAAATCGCTGTTGATTTTTTATAATAAGCAGGTTTCACTGTACCACATAAGTATGAATCGGAACAGTTTTGGCCCAGTTATTCAAGTTTTTCTTAACCCAATCTTTGAAGAAAGTATAACAAACAGTATAAAAAATCTCATTGTTACGATTCCGCTGAAAAAACTTTTAAATATTTTTTTGCAGATTTTTTAAGCTTCAACTGTTTTGTCATCAGAGGGTATTATTTTAAAAAAGTTCTTTAAGAAACAATTTGTATCCATTAGAAACTTAATTTTTTGAGCTATTTTCTAATCGGTTCGGTTTTCCGAAAAATTTTAGCGGAAGTCTACAAATATGATAAATTTTGTAATACCGGCGGAAAACCCGCAACTTTTTTTTAATGATGCAGTCTAATGTACATACAGTATTGGACATTCAGCACCCTCATTTCAAAGTGATATTTTTTGCCACTTATGTTTTATTATTTTTAAGAATTTTAAGTTAAAATTCAGTTCAATCTCTAACAAAATCCACATAAACCCAAGTTTAAAGTTAAAAAAAAACCGCAACACCGACGGCGAAAAAAATTCTTAAAAATCAACGGTAATCTTTAGTCACTCGAAACTTGCACATTATTAGACTAAAATTAAATATGCTACAAAACTGTGTACTCAAAAAAATTCTAGGACTTCTGAGCAAAAAGTTTGAAATTTAGGTGCAAATCTGTTGCATTTTTTTGTAGTCTTTTAAAAAGTTTAAAGCTTGGGTTTATATGAGTTTCGTAAGAGAATGAACTGTATTTTAATTGAAAAATTCTCAAAAATAAATAAATAAACATAAGTTGCACACAATATCACTTTGAAATGGCGTGCTATAGATATGACCGATACTGTATGTATGCATGTACATACATATGTATATTGGCCCACTCACAGTATAGTACATCATATCGTGTTCCATTTTATAAGCGCCTGCATTGCTGCTAGCATGAGCTAACATGAGTGGCAAACAATACCACTTTGAAATGGGGGTGTTATTGTATTGGCCAATACTGAATGCATATGCACTTGTGATCAGCTAATTAGGCCAGCAAGATTTTGATCAAATTTGGCTATTTTTCTTTTGATTATTTTATGTTTATTATTTTTTAATAAACATCTAGCTCATTATATATAATAAACACTACATTTAAGTTGCTAAAGAATAGCCTTGAATTGTAATAATTTTTTTCTGACTGCATTACGCATTTTTTCCATAAAACAAAAGAAAAATCGAATTTACATATTCGGTTAGTGGCAGTGAAATTAAGTGCATAGTAGTAGTTTCATAAATAACAATGAAAACAAATAACTTAAGGACGATCACACCTAAAGTTATACAACAACAACCACATGATCAAGTCTAAATAGAAGCAGAATAGCTGCCCTTGATTTTAGTTTACGTAGCGAACTTAGCTTAGCGGATAGACCATTGGCTTTGTAATCCAAGGTCGCTGGTTTATATCCCAGTGACGGCGGTTGATCTCCGAAATAGCTACTATAACTTCTACCGCTTAAACTTTGTTGTTTCTTGAAAATTTTTAATATTGTTTTGAGCTTTGTACCACGATTTGTTTGTTAGGAAAAATGGAAAAAGCAAAAAAGTCTAAGCAATAGAAGTTATAGCACACCTCATTATCAGAATCTCAAACCACCTCTGAGACACTACCGTTTCGATGCAAAAAGAATTATCGAAATCGGTTGAGGTGGTCCAAAATTATGCGGTAACATACACAAAAAAAAAATATTCCGATGAACTGATAACCTCCTCCTTTTTTTGGAAGTCGTTTAAAAACAAATATAAAAAATTTATTTCTGTAAAAAGTTGCAAAGCGGTAAATACTACATTTCTTAATGAGGTTTCTTACCTTTTTGTGCAAATCTGCCCTAATGTGTTTTAGAAATGGGATAAAAATCTAATTTGAAATGGCAAAACTTACAAGAAAGTTCAGGATATTTTTGGGTGTTCACTGCCAATGAATGATTCGAAATGCATTGAAGTTTGAATTGCAACCAGAAACACGCGGCCGTCGTTCGGTAATGTAATCAAAATTAGTTGAGCGTGTGGTCAGATATGTAAGAGGAATCCTTTTACACCCGCAACTAAAATAAAAAATGAGATGGAACTGGAGGCAAGCCCAAGAAAAGTGCCACTTCTCACAAAAAACATGTCGCACAAAGGCTAAATTTTGCGAAAGCGCACTCCGATTGGCCCATCGAAAAATAGACAAACGTACACTGGACGGATGAAGAGGCAAGAGGAACTCGCCAATATGTCAGCTGGCCTTTTAACTCACAGTATAAGCCAAAATATACAACTAAGACAATTAAACATAGAAGATCAAGTATTATGATTTGGGCATGGTTTTCGTTTTACGGAGTTGGGCCGATATATTGTGTAAAATAAATCATGGATCGCACACTGTGTATGTTGGAATCATGGAGGAAGTCATGCTACCATATGCCCGCGAAGAAATGCCGCTGCTTTGGCCAATTACCCAAAGCACAAAAGCAAGTTGGCGATGCAGTGGTTTCAGAGAAATAGGGTTGAGTCCATGGAATGGCCTGCACAGTCTCCAGACCTCAATCCAGTGGAGAATTTATCTTGCAAAGAAAAAAAGTAAGTAGCGCACTACAATCTAACAAACAACAATCCACGTTGGGAAACGGTGGAGCGGACGTGGAAAGCAATTCCTAAGGAAAAGTGTGAATCACTCGCAAACTCGATGTATCGGTGATGTGCTGCTGTTATGTCTAATAAAGGGTACGCTACCAAGTACTAACTATCTTTTTGTTGTTTTAGCATTACATTTAACGGTCGTTTTATTAAACTACTATTTTTTTGACCGTTGATATATCAAGATATAAAAAATAAAAATAAATAAACTTATCTGCCCAAAATTTTTCTAAAAATTCAGATTAAAAAGTTCAAACTTTAGAAGTAAATTTGTTTAATTTTTCGACGTTCTGTATTAAGTTTGGAAGTTTGACTTATGTGGTTTCAATTAAAGCACGAACGATATTTTTATAAAAAAATAACAAACAAAATTTAACTTGAAAACCAATGAAAATATTAAACAAAAAACAACATGCACTCAGTTTTGACTGCCAGTGTATATCGTTATTCAACATTGCACTGATTTGATTTTAATTTTCATATAGATAATTAAATTTTTAAAGTCCTTTAAAAAAATCCTGATGTCAGATAGAAGAACTAAAAACACGGTTTTACAATATTTGCTTCCTAGTTTCGCGAGTATATTAATTTTTCAGTGTACGAAATTTCCTGTCGCACGGAAGATGACAAACGTCTCGGTGTTTGTAAGCGGGATATGCTTATACCCGGGGTGCCTATAAGCGAAAAATATGTACCTCTCGATCGCTTAAGATGGCTTTTTGGTATAATATTGTTGGATATTTCATAAGCTATTATTTGCAAAAAAAAAAACGTCGAATCTTGCAACGAGACGAAAATTGTTACGAGTTTTTCGCTTGATGCGCAACGTACATATTTCGTATAGAAACTTGTACCGTACTTCACATGATCTTTTTGCAACAAGTATCGCCGGAAAGCGAGTGTAGCGCGCTTGCGAAGCGTGTCCGTAGCTTATGAAAACTCTTTCAGCTAAATTGAAAGTACTAACTTAGAATAAAAACCGAATCCAAATTGTGAGAAAACACTTCGACTTAGACTATGTACTCACTGTCATTCATATCCATCAAATGCAAATCCTCATCGTTTAAAATGGAGTTGATAAAGCCTTCGGTGGTGTGATTCATGTCCGATGAGGCATTCTAAAACGTAACAATAACAAAATTAGCAGTCAAATAGAACAATGAATTACATATAAGTACGTAGTCATCTACATACAGTATCGGTAATATCTATAGCACGCCATTTCAAAGTGATATTGTGTGCCACTTATGTTTATTTATTTATTTTTAAGAATTGTCAATTAAAATACAGTTCTTTCTCTAACAAACCCCATTTAAACCCAAGTTTAACAATTTGTAGAAAACTTCAAAAAAGTGCACCAAATTTTCACCTAAGTTTCAAACTTTTTTCTCGGAAGTGTTAGAATTTTTTCGAGTACACAGTTTTTTAGCCACTGCAATTTTAGTCTGATAATGTGCAAATGTCAAGTGGCTACGATTTACCGTTAATTTTTTAGAATTTTTTTTGTCGCATTGGCTTCCATATAATGAATAAACTCAATTTATTTGTATATGGATGAAAACCGTAACACCTTTGGCCAAAAAAATTCTAAAAAATCAACGGTAACTTTTAGCAACTTTAAACTTGCACATTATCAGACT
>NW_016181489.1:0-6262 GCF_001687245.7 Rhagoletis zephyria | reverse complement strand
AAAAAAAAAAAATACACAAAATTAAAAAGCTTCAACCGCTTTCTTTTCTCTATACAGTTTGTAACTGTACATTTGTCTAATGCAGCTCCACCTTTTGACCTCAGCGTAGCTTTCTGTGCTATAAAATTCTATTGAAAATGAGTTTGAATGACTGGCGTTGTAGGAAAATTTTCATTTTCAATTTGCAATTTACATGTTGCACTTTTCAAATGCAAATTTTCTTGCTAAATATACTTAATTACAGCAACTGCTTAGCTGGGGTCAGTGAGAGAGATGAGTGTTGCCCAGTGAGCATTCTGATATGCATATATATTTATTAGAAAGACTTTAAGTTATTTGATAATGTTTTAAATTAGTTATTTGAGTCCTGAGAAGAAACGAACTAATCAACCATTTATTGAAACATATTTAGGGCGATATATAATTAATTAACAGCTTGTTCGCCTACGAATATATTTTTATTTATTAATCCCAACGGGAATAAGAGTCCTACATACGGAACTCGGTGTTTTGATACCCGAGAGGGAATATTAAATTTTACCTAAGCCAGAAGGGACAGGCCCTTAATAAAGCCTGTTGTTAATTTTACGATAAATGATACACCTAAATAGCATTTCCCTACGACTTGCAGCTATAAGCAAATTAATGAGCTTTACATGATTAGTGAAAGGTAGGAGATTGTACTCTGAATCCCAGTTAGACCACGTAAGGGAAAAAGCAAGAATCGTTTTTGAATTGATTCAATCCTTAATGAATGAACTTAAAAGTGGTAAAAAGATAACACAAACTATTACTGAGAAAGGAAGGAGGAGATAAATATATTCAGCCTCTCGGTTCTGAAAGCCGTGAGTGCGAGCAGAGGAATGTAGCTTCAAAATGTCTCAAGCTTCTAAAGAACTCCGTCGAAAAATGGAATCGTAGTTACTACGACTGCTTAATTGAGCCAGAGCCAATCACAGGGCAAATCAGAGCGGTAAACAGTGAGGTACATAAAGATTTTCCTGAACACACAGCACGAAGTTTAAAAATGCTGTGGCCAGAAAAATAGTAATGTGCTTCTTGTGAAGGTAAGACAGTATCGTGAAGAAATTTTCTTGACAGACATATATCTAGAAAGGCAAAGACTGATTATGGGACTTAGTCATCGGCGACCAACTATATACATCTGCCCTGAAAGAATGGGTGATTAAATAGGTATAGATCATTTGCGGCTATGTGGCATTCGTGAAACTAACAGAAAAATTCTGGCAACTGGTTTTCAACTTGCCACAGTCTTTTGAAAGGCAAAAAAAGGTCTTTCGTAGGATGGTTTTAAATTCTGGCAACTATCGTGAAAGCTCTTCTTTATATTTCGAAGGGATAATTTAAAAACCCGTTGACTAGGGGTCTAAGCGTTGTTCTGTTTGTCTTTTAGCAATAAGTATAATATGGTGGAGCAGTTCAGTTTACATAATATAAATTATCTATATAAAAATTAATTTAAATTAAAAAATATTTTCCTTTTTAAAACAAAAAATTATACAAAAATTAAAACCAAATTTAATAAAAAAAACAGGTTAGCAGGTAAATTCTGGCAACTATTTATTATAAAAGCTCTTAAGTAACCGTCTTTCGAAACACTAATTCAAAGATCTGCCAATGCGGAGGTCTTAGCATTATGCTGTTCGCCATTTAGCAATAAGTTTTATAAAAAATTTAATTATATTAAGAAAATATATGTATGTAAACATATTTTTTGTTTTAAAACAATAACAACTGATAAACAAAAGAAAATTAAATTTAATAAAAAGCATTAAAATTAAAATAAAGCAAATATAAATTTAAATATTTTTAAAAACTAAATGAAATTAAAAAGAAGTAAAATTTTTCTTCTTAAAACAGTACAATCTAAAAATTAAATCAGAAAAAAGAATATATCAAAAAAGAATAAAATAGTACTTACATACTTAAAAATTAAGTAAAATTAGAATATTTTTATTTTTAAAAGAAAATGAAAAAAAAAGAAAAAAATGTAACAAAAATTTTAATTTGAATCAAATCTAAAAATGAGAAAAAAATTAAATAAATCCAAGAAAAACAATTTAATTGAAAAAATAAAGAAAAATAAATAAGATAAGTTATTAAAAACTTGTTGAAATTAAAAGAAATATATTTTTATTATTTAAACAAAAAAATCTAAAATCAAAAATTAAAAAACAGAAAATAAATAAGATAAGTTTTTAAAAACTAAATGAAATTAAAAGGAATATATTTTTATTTTTTAAACAATAAAATCTAGAAAAGAACATTAACTTATCACAAGAAAAACAATTAAATAAAAAAATAAAAAAAAAATAAATAATATAAGTTTTTAAAAACTAAATGAAATTAAAATACATATATTTTTATTTTTAAAAAAATAAAATTAAATTAACCCAAGAAAAACAATTTAACCAAAAAAATAAAAAAAAATAAGATAAGTAAGATAAACACATTGAAATTAAAATAAATTTAATTTTTATTTTTTAAACAAGAAAATCTAAAAACGAAAAGAAAATTAAATAAAAAAAAATGTGTACGTTAAGACGGTTAAAGCTTTTTTGACTACGCGCCTATGAACTATGAGGATTCTACGTATAATTCTAAGCAAATTTTCCAAAGAAACCATGGATGTAAAATCAATTTGGAGCTTGCCAAATTGCGTAAATTGTTTTCTGTAAATTTCACTCAAGTCTTCTCGGATCTGCAAGTTTTTTTTAATATGATTGAAAGACAGTAGTCGAGATACTCATTGTTTGAAAGATTTTGTTTATTCTGGCACGAAAGTCTTACAAAAAGGTTTCCTTGCCAACTTTCGTGGTGAAAAGCTCTTTTGACAGAAAGTACTTATATACTTGTATATCATTTGCTCGCGTCACTCCGACAGCCGCAATAGCCGAGCGAGCAAAGAACTGGTGTGCCATTCGATAAATCCGAGTTCGAAACCTTGCAGAAATTATTTTATTTTCTATTTTTAGCTTTTAATTAAGTAACCTTAGAAAACTAAAAGATTTCTTATTGAGTTTTTTTGAAAGGATTTTTCCTCTGAAACAAGAGGAATAACTTCTTAACAAAAAACCATTGAAATATCTTATTAGTTTTATTCTATTTTATTAGCTACTATTTTATCTGTGTGCAAGTTTAGTTCTCTTGGTTTTGATCCTTTCTTTTTGAGGCAATACAAAATCTAGTCCTAAACATAATCGACGTATGAGAGAGCCTCTAGATATGTTAACCATTCAAATTCTTTAATAAAATACTAAAGGACGTAACCCAACCAAAAAGATATAAAAAAAATTTTAATAAGAAAATTAAAAAAACTATCACGCCACTTATTGGGTTATCCCTGCTGAAGCTGGTTTCATATGCTCGTATTTTCATATACATATGCACGAAAGCAATACAGATGTACATATGTATTTGCAAATGTACATACATACATGTGCCCCTTTTACCAGAATGGCCATCACATCCACTGCAATGTGTTGAATTTTCATGTTACAGTTCCATTTCATTTGTCGACAAATGAATGGCCAAGCAAAAAGAGGTTAGCTGAATTGCAATAACAAAATGTTATTTGTGATTTGCCATTTTCTATGCAACATATGTTGCCACATGCCACATGCCACATGATACATGCTAAGGCCAGTAATAAATAAATGTGTGAACAAGCGTACATCCATACACATGTACCTGGGTACATTAGGGTGGTCAAAAATAAGTAAAGTCGGAATTTTAATGCTCAAACCCCCTAGGATTATTCTATATCGAAGAAAATATACCCGCATTTTTTATTTTGAATTGAAAAAAAATATTTAGAGGTCGCGAAAAGCATTTCAAGTTTTCCATGTATTTTATATAGGGAAAAAACCACTTTTCGTAGATATGATATGGAATTCTTGAAAATCAATATTCTGCGATCACAAAGCTGTGGTTCTCTTCAAAAGACTTCCAGTAACAATACCCAATTTTTTACTTACCCATTTTTTTAATACTAAAAATTTTTTATTTACCCCTCATTGAACTTTCTGGCATTTTCTGGGAGTTTTGGCGGAGCTACAAAATATAGTTACTATGAAAAAATGGTTAAATAAATAACTGGGTATTGTTACCGTGAATCTCCTGAAGAGGAAAATAGTTTTCCGATCGAAAAATATTGATTTTCAAGAGTTCTATACCATTCCTACGAAAAGTGGTAAAAAACCACTATAAAATACATCGAAACCTTTGAGCGCTTTGAGCGACCTCTAAATATTTTTTGATTTCAAAATAAAAAATAGAGGTATATTTTTTTTGGCATAGAATAACAAGAAGATAAAAATTCCAACTTTACTTTTCCACATGATTTTTTTTTTAACCACCCTAGTGTACATACATGTATGTATATGTATTTAAGTACCAATACATATGTACAACATACACTCCTAGAGTTAGAAAATGTCCAAGTGATAATGATAATATGAGCACTCATATGATACTCAGCTGTCTTGTAGGGTTGTTACTTTTTAATAGAAGCAAATGCAGAACGTTGCATTTGTAAATGTACCACAGTAAATATGAATGCATTTGCTGAAAGGCGCAACGGGGGCGGCGAGTAGACGTAGACAAACTGATGTTAAAATTTAAATGATATGGCAATGCATTTTAGGTTAATTGAAATCTAACATGTAGGCAGCTATATTGGTGCAGCAGAAGTTAGTGGAATGCAGGAAGGAAGGGGAGGAGCAGTAAGCGCAGACTGAGTTGCAAAGCTTTAGTTGTAGCTGGAAGAGGGGGGGAGGCCGGGACCAAACATTTTCAAAATATTGCAACATTTACCTTTGCAACGCACTTTGCATAAATTGCGGTCGTCCAATGGTGCTTTGGTTGGCTAGTTGGTGGGCATAAATCGCAATTGGACATTGTGCAAACCTTAAAAGTATTTACAATATTTCCTCCGCTGTTTTGCATTGAAATATTACTTAATTATTGGGGACGCTTACGCTGTAGATAGCCGCTCGCGTGCTGGGTTGCTATTTTGCTGGTGCAGAAAGTGGTTGTAGAGTTGGTTCTGCTGGCTGTGTTGACGCTGGTAAGGGTGGCAAGGGTGGCAAGGGTTGGTGATGTTGCTGCAGCAGCTGCTTAAATATATATCTGTGTATAGTAAATATCCTCTGCATTGGCTAAATTGGTGGTCGGTCGGTCGGTGCGCATTTAGATGATAAAATCCATGGAATTATCCAAAACGATGTAGGCGCTGTGGCGACGTTTTAATGGCCAAATTGTTGTGGCTGCAATTAAATTTAACTGAGTAAGGCAAGCGAGTGAGTGAATGAATAATGAAATATAAATGTATATGTATGTATGTACGAGTGAATGAGCACATAGTTAGATGCTGTGAATGTGTAAATGCGTAACTAAGTGAAATCGAATGTAAATGCATTCAAATAAAAATTTAATGAAATGTAATAATTGCGCTTTTTNGGCTCTAATGTGTATGCGAATTTTTTCGAGCATAGTAATTTACTCCAGTTTTTAGAATACAATTTTTAATAATGTTGAAAATTAAGAGAAAAAAAATTTGTAGAGGGTTATGTTAATTGCTACGGTTATTAGTAAGACCATTTAAAAAAAATACATCATTTTGTTTTTGACTGTACAAATGACGAACGCAAATGGTGAGTTATTTTTGATTTCATCGCTAACTTTTCTAGTGAAATTACAATGAAGCAGTAGCGGTTTAAGGGGAGTATTCCTAATTTAATTTTTTCCCTTTATAGTTTTGTTCCGGAGAAGCTTAGCTGACCAATAAAGCTTAATCTGAGAATACTCGAATTCAGAATTCAATGAATTTTACCTGACACAGCGATGCTCAAGAAAGTCGGTTCTACTTTATTGCAATTGGAAACGAATCTTGGAAGACATACAAGAATATTCAGATAAAATATAAAAGCGAAATACGACTCAAAAGGCAGCATGGCACAGTGGGTCAGCAGACTGAAAAAGTGTCCCAAAACCATTGTTATTTAAAAGTTTAAGATAATAAATTTATTTAATCTAGATACTTTGAGGTATGCAAAAACAAAATATGATGACATTTGAAACATTTTGTTATGTTCATAACAAATTCAGAAATCATAAAATCTGAAAAGGCTTTTGCCAGTAAGCCTTAATTATCAAAAAAAATATTTATCAATTTATTAATAAACACTTGGATTTGTTTAAATTATCACTCTTAGTTTTAGAAAAAGTACTGTAATAAAAT
>NW_016181488.1:0-6263 GCF_001687245.7 Rhagoletis zephyria | reverse complement strand
TTTATTGAAGCGATTTACTCCATTCCAACACTCAATCCCGTTGATATCGTAGCTGAAGAGTATGCCTGGTCCTTTATTCGACAAACCAAATCTTAATTTTTTATTTATGCAAACAACGAAGGAGAGATGCCAGCGCCAAAAGGGTATTGAAAAAACCCCGAAACAGGCTGGTTCCCGAACAAGATAGACAACGTCGCGTGCGGTCGATGAACAATCGTGGAAGCGTTATGAAAAGATATGTGCCTGCATGGGCAAGGTCTACTTCGGGATGAAACTACTGGCTTTCAACTTCAAGAACACTGCGTTCAGATCAGCTCATAGAGAAGTTGAAAACCAGCAAAAAGAATACCCTTCTGCTGATTTTGATGTTCATCAAGTTTCTGAATAAATTTATATACCATTTATTTTTTTTTTCAGCTATATAAAAGTAACACATAAAATCTGGAAAATAAACATAAAACGTAGAAATGAAACCATTTTGCAACCAACTTCAAATGTTTCTGTATAAGTTCACGCCTCGCTGCCATAAATAATGGCGGATTTTATACGCACGCAGTGGCTAATGGTGACACACATCTTAAAATAAATTTCTCGCCACTTGAAAAAAAATCATTATTTTGATTTATGGCAGTCGGCTAAGGCGCGCTTTTTGTTTATACACCCAAAAGTATTAGAAGAGATTAGATTTTAATAAAAAAAAAAATAGCAGGCAAACAATTGCATACTTAAACTAATACCCTGTGAAATTTGCGGCTCTGCCAATGCCGTTGCCTGAATTGCATGTAAAACAATTGGAATTCAACACACAAAGAAACCGCGTGATGAATAATGTCTGTCTACTTGTGTCTTGTCCGCAGCTTAAGAGTTTTGTAAATGACATGGCGTGGTCTACCCACCCACATGCACGCGTGTCACTCAGCACTCGTCACTCAACACTCGTCACTCAACTACCGACTAATGGTCAATCAATCTCGCCACTATCAAAACTTAGCTGACGTTAGACACTTTCCATACTCAGGGACTATATTTATTCACCACTTCAGTTAGTCATCACGCCACACTTTGCCGGTGTATCTGGTCTGCTTGACTTTTTCCCTCTGCAAACATTTTTGAGGATGAGCCACAAAATTAATTGCTGCAAATAGTTTTATGTTGTCAAATTGTGCATTGCAAGTTTGCTTTCAGCAAATCGATTTTTCATTACGACAAGCAAAAATAATCAAGCGCTTGCATATGTATGACGAAAGGCACCTGCTGAGTTGCGGATTAAGTAAATAATTATCGGACGATAGATGGCGTGGCAGTGGAGAAGACCAATGTTGTAGGGGAAGGTGGCTAACAAACAACTGGAGAATTTCTTTATCGAGAGAAATGGAGATGAATAATATTATATTTTTTTTTAATGCTTCTCTGGGTAAGGGAAGACGAAAATTCATTCCAAAATACAGCAGTGTATTATTTGAGTGACGCATTTCATTTAAATTTGTTGAGGTTATGTACATGTGATTATCGAATTTTTCGATTAAATATTTGAGATCTCGGGGATTTTTGAAGTGAAAGTGCTTTGCGTTCGGTTGGCTGTAAATCCAAACTCCGATGAAACGAAAAAGCGACAGAGAACGATATGGGATGACGGCCGTGGCTGGGACGATGAAGATTAAGAATAAAATAAGGATTAACAATAATAATAATATTACAGTTAAGATTAAGATTGAGGTTTAGGTTGAGGTTAGGTTGAGATTGAGATTAAGATTGCGGCGCTATTGAGGCTGTGATTAAGATTAAAATTAAGATTAAGACTAGGACTAATATTGAGGTTGGGATCGAGATTGTGATTGAAATTAAGATAAGATTAAGACTAAGATTAAGTTTAAGATTAAAATTAAGATTAACTTTAATACTAATATTATTTATTTGGTTAAGATTTAGGTTAAGATAAAAATTAAGAGTAAGGTTAAGGTTATGGTTAGTTTAAAGGTTAAGATTGGGATTAGGGTCAAGAATAAGATTAAGATTCACTTCAGACGCGACTTACATCTGGGAACAGTTTGTTTTCGGTAGAGTACAGTGGCTGTTAGACGTGGCAAGTGCAAGTCCTTTTGAAAGTCTGTCAAATTCAAGAATTTCCAAAGGTGATTTGCAGGACCGTTACACCTTGCAAGTAAAATGGCTTTCGAAAGCAGTTTATATTTCCGTAAATCGAACTTTACGATACTACGCTTGGGTCTGTTTACACATTGAATGCAGAAATTTCTACTTTCAACTATGGCACCAGGCATTTTTATGATTATAACAAAATCAATGAGCTGAAAAATTTACTTAAGGCAATAAATGCGCACGAAATAAATTAATTACAAATATGTAGGTAATGCAACATTCTTATAATTTTATACAAATTCGTCAAAAATCGCGCCACCTGGCAACACTTGATTGGTTTGACAGCACTTGCAGCAAAAATTAAAATTGTTAGTCCAGCCGGAGATAGAAAAACGCACTTTAATGCGAGTATTTAACTCTAGTGGAAAAAAAAAATATCAATCGGAATATGGACTGATAGCGATGTTGAGGATAATGAAGATGAGGATCGCAGTAACCATATTGACATTTTATTTTAATAGCTTACTTTAAGCTATACATAAATATCAAATTATGCATCCACGTGCAAACATTCTTCACATTATTTTATAGACCTTTTAAAAAATATCAAATCAAACATCAATCGCTTGCCACTAATCATCATCATAAAAAAAATGTTTTTCCTAATTAGCGGTCTATTCTTTCAATTCACGTTGCCATTACTTAAACCGATTAAAAAGCATTCAAATCTCAAGCGGCAAGCAAATAGGCACACAGCATTGTATGTACTTAAGGCCTTGAAAAACTGGCTAGCTGACCTCTTTTCACAAGATCACATAACTAATAAAAAAAAACACCAAATCCACTTAAAAGTCAAGTGATTTATTAAATAAATAAAAAAATAAAAAGCTTTGATTTCTATAATTTTCATCCTCACCTCGTGCAAATGATGAAAGCCAACAAATCATGAAAATATGTATGAGCAAATACTCAAATACAATTGTGTACAACTACAACAAAATAAAAACAATTTTCTTATAAAAAAAAATTTATGTACTTTTAATTCGGACGGTCGGTCGGTAATGGTGCGCGGTCGAGTGTCCAAGCGAGTGAAGCATCCATGAGTAAATCTGTGCATGTGCATGTATGTATGTATATATGTAATATATATGATTGTGTATTTATAAATTCGACAAGTTGTAGATTACATACAATAAATAAAACGTTCAAGATCCTGATAGCAGAGTGTGTATATGTACATATATGTAAATGCAGATGCTATGCATACTACATGTGGTCATTACAAGTCATTTTTTCCCCCTGCAACTTGAAGTGATTAGCAAATAAATGATTCGATTCGAAATTTGAGCAAAGTGCAACGCTGAAGTGATTGTGTTTTTAACCGACTTCCAAAAAAGGAGGAGGTTATCAGTTCGTCGGAATATTTTTTTTTTTTTTTTTTTTTTTTTTTTTTTTTTNTTGTATGTAGTTGTTGTTGGAATAAGCATTTCACTTGTACAAGCATGCACATACATATTTGAAAAATATTTATTTTTTGTTAAATACATTGCGGTTGATTGGAGAGCAAATATGTTTGTATGTATGTATTTACCTTAGCAATGCATGGGTGAGTGCTTGTGTATGCTTCTAAAAACCACTCAGCACGGTGATAAGTGGGTTATTTAATTACCTGTAATTGGAAGAAAGATAAAAAAGACGCATTAGTTTAATTCATGGTGATTTTTTGTATTTCGAACATTCTGAAAAATATTTACAAAATTACAACACTTAACTTATCAGATATGTAGCAATTATAGTGGATGAAATACTGTGTGGCAACCCTGTGGAAAAATAGGTATTTCTAAAATTAAAATGTTCCTCAAATTATTTTGAATTAATTCAATGTACTTTTCCAAATCATTTCAATTCATCAATCAACAAACATTTTAAGCATATTAAGGTCCTCTGAGAGCAAATTTTGATAAACATCTCCGTAAGTACTTCCAATGTCAATAAACAATAAACTAACTGCAATTTTGCTGGACCAAAAACAAATTTATGTAGGCAAAGAGTTTCCCGAAGTTCGAAAAAAAACTTTTTTGCAAGTTAAAAATACTAAGATCGATCTATACGACGATAGTATTAATTTGGTTTAGATCCGATTATTGGATTATGAAGAAATTAACGGTAATCTGCGGTGTTAAACTCCAGGTCGGTTTGTCTGAAAAACATCAAAGTGGACACCACCACATCGATCAGGAACCTTGCAAAGGTGTTAAGTGCTAATAGTTTTCTTTTTTTTTGAGCTATACTGAAATAATATTTTTTGCTTTAAAAACTGTCTTCTTGAAGATAAATCGGCGAGGTTGCTTTAACTATTTTCTTCTTTATTTAGTTCTATAGATAGTTTTGTGCGTAAAATTGAGGAAAGCAATACGAAATATATGTAAATGAATGTAGCAGTAAAGAGCTGAATTTCGAAGAAAGCTAAAACGAAATGTTCGTATGTGCATAAAACGAAGAGAACAGTTAGTATGAGATATAATCTTAAATACTTAATTTTGAGGTTAAGCGCAAGCAAAACGAAGCAAAGTGCTTCACCGAAGAGAGAGAGAGTAGTATCTCACCCACTTTTTCAACTAAGTAAATACATTCATGCACATTTTCTATTGAGTTCAACTGACAGAAGCCTCCACTTCCACTTCACATTTCTAACAGACAATAGGATGATAGGATGACGTGTAGTAGCTGACACATGCATCATAGACATTGTACTTATGTACCTACATACATACATATACCTATGTAAACAGCACATCAAAGAGTTATATGAAGAATTCCTTAATCGAATAACCTCATGAAGAATACATTGCATACACAGTCATGTGATTGTACTCGAAAAACTTCCAAGTGCTTTTGCACTCCCACATCAGCCAAGCAGCCAAGCAGCCAAGCGGGCCCTTCAGTGACTGCATCAACTTAAGAATGTCTTACTTTTATTTAACCCGCTTTTTACAACACTTTTTTTTCAATCCACCTTTGCATTTGTTACTTTCATTGCATACATTCACTATCTCATTAGGGGTATTCTCGAAGTCTTGCACGATGCACGGATTGCACGAAATGCAAAAATACTATTCCAAATTTCGAAGAGTACGAGAACACCCCATTGCAAAGAGGTAGCATGCATGGGGAGCAAGCAGCGAAATTATGTATCAAATACAATAACAAGAGACAGCAAAAAAAAATTAAGTGAGCGAGATGAGAGGAATGAGAGAAATATGTAGCAATTCCAACAACAAAACAACTAGCACAGGGTCGCTATTATCTTGCTATGCTATTTTGCAAAATATATACATGGGTTTCGACGTTGCATATTTTGCAGCGATAGGAAATGTTGTTTCCCATGAATTTTCTTGTTGTGTGTTTGCAATTTATGCAATCCGTGCAATCCGTGCTACGTGCAATGGCTTTGCAAGATTTGGAGAATACCCCAATTGTGCTATTTATGACATTTTCAATAACCATTTGGCATAAGGCATAGATACATAGTCCAACGCTAGTATGTATGTATGTACTTCAAATGCAACCCACATTTGAAGCTGCTCATTCTTTCAAAACTACATATATTCGTATACATATGTATGTTTGTAATGTGTAGGTGCTTCACATGAATGAATATGACGTGACCTAATGCTAGTAAGCACACAAACAAAGACTTTTTACATTTTTTGCTTTATTAAATTTGAAATACCTAAAGATGTGGATGCTCTATATTTTTTCGTTGGAAGCCAAGACAAAACCGAGTGCACGCACATAAATGTATGTACATTGTACAAGTATGATTGTACAAACATATAAAACATGACGCGGAGCTATTAAATTTCAATTATTAATGTTCTTTTTGCCAATAAAATAAAGAATGCTGTAGTTGGAAGCACAATTTTTTTGCAGGCAGTGTGACGCCGAGCCGTTGTTGTACAGCTATCCAAAAAATAATAGTAGTGCGATATTCTGACCAGTAAATATTGACTATTTTTCTTTTGCTTATTTAATGATTTGAATTTTTTTTTACAAAAGTATAGCGCATTATCTAACAAAAACTACATACATTACATTCAAAGTTTCAAGAAAGAAAAAAAAATTCAACAAATTTCCACCAGCACTTTTTTCACAATTTTTAGAAA
>NW_016181487.1:0-6263 GCF_001687245.7 Rhagoletis zephyria | reverse complement strand
CGACTACTTTGCTGAGGGATTGAATGCAAACGCGGTGTTAGTTTGGCGCCATGATTGAGCAGCGGTTGGCGTGCTCTGTTTTTTGAGTGAATGAGCAAATAATTGAGATAAATGTAAATTAGCTGGCATTCATTAATAATTTAATAATCGTATGCTTTGCAGGGCTTAGGAAACTTTACTAATGCTGGATTTCCACTAGGCATTAAATGGCAAAAATGACAAATGACAAAGTCGGGCATTANTTTTTTTAAATGGCATACATTTTTTGTCATTTCAATGCCTAGTGGAAATTCGGCATTAGAACACAGTATCCGAACCACTTTTACGGAGTTCTTTTTTGTGTTAACAAGAAATTTTTGAAGGCATATAAACATTATTGTAAATAAAATATCCGAAATTCGGCTTTCTATCGAAAACACTAGAATACTACAATTTTAAATGACTACACGAGTCAGATATATATATATACATATATATCTGGTATATATATTTATATGTTTAAGAATTCCGTACGAAGTTTGCCAACAAAAATGGGAAAAAACTTGATGCGGCAAATGTTAAAGCAGTTTTTTGTGCTGATTACGAATCCGTAAGTATAAAGTTATAAAGTACCATCAGGTCCTGATTTTGAGAAAAACACGGTCAAAGTGCCAAAAAAACGCAATTTTTTGCAATATTTGAAAAGCTCTAGCAAAGAAACAAAAGGCGCTAGAACCCTACACTTAGGCTTAAATTAAAGCTATAGCCTTCAAGTAATATTTTTGAAAATACTATCCCTGAAAATTTACCTGATGGGTCTTATATAGGGCTGCCAGACGGCCCGGTTTTCCCGGACATGTCCCGGTTTTAGACTATTTGTCCCGGTGTCCCGGTCTAACCTTAAAATGTCCCGGGTTTCGTTTTAGTGTCCCGGTTTTTCATTTGATTGCACAAATTTGAATAAAAGTTCAAAAATCACTACACTAAGCGAAAAAACGCGTTGTAATATTCAGAAAAATGTTATGAATTCACTGAGGGAAATAACGCATAGTAAACATGAATATTTTCTACTTGATTATGGATTAAAAAAGTTCGTATTTAAAAATAATACTTTCATAACACGCACGCCTGGTGTTGATTCAAACGCAACATTTAAATGCACATTTACATGTCTGGCTGTAGCTGAGTGCGCGAAGATGCTTGCCACAATTTGCTAATTTTCATAGGGTCAGGGCTCAATTCCCATTACAACCAGCATGGAATTTAAATATTTTTTTAACTTAATTATGAAAAAGCAATCAGTAATTGCAAATCGCTTCATTTTAATATGGGCATATTTGAAGTGAATATTTCTATACTAAATACTAAAATTTGTATACTTAAATGTTTTACGAGTTGGGTTGGCGCTCTTTCATATGCGTATTTTTTTAATTTAGCACGCATTTTTAATTTTAAACTTCTTTATCTCAGTGCACGGGTTTAATTTGTGAAATAGTCACATTTCGAGATAGTTGGACTTTGCACAAGCAATAGTTGATGAATAATATAAGTATGTACCTAAATACGTTCAAAATGACGTGCACAGAGTTTTACAATTATGTTAAGGAAAAGACAGAAGTTTTGAAACAAGTTCACATCAACGAAAAATATGACTGATATTTTTATGTTATCTTGTACTTAAGTTTTTTTCTTTCATGAAACCTAGAGTACAGTGCCGTACAAAATTATTGGCTCGGATGCGCTTTCATCAGATCACAATTTTTAATCAGTTCTTTTAGAAAAATTTTGAAAATCTAGCTTTTGGGCCAATTAATAAAGTGCAAGTCTGAAGTTGCCAGCAAATTTCGTTGATTTTTAGCATTTTTTTTTTTGCTGGCAGTGCCCTCCATATAAAAAGAATTATCGAACATAGTTTGTATGGAAGGAACTCTCAGTAAAAACAATACTAAAAATCAACTAAAATTTAATGGGCTGAAAAACTTCATTTTAAAAATTTGTATAAAAAGTCTGATTAGAATGTTGCAAATTTGTATGCAAATTTATTGAATTTTGACACATTTTCTTTTTCAATAGCACAATTTTCCAGTATTTTTTTATTGTTTGACGGAAAAATAAGTAAATGAGTATAAGTGACCATCATATCAAGGTGCTGGGATGGTGTTTTCAGCGATAGTAGTCGGAGTTCTAGCTATATTTAAAGCCTTTTGTTGCTTTGATAGAGCTTCTCAAATATTGCAAAAAATCGCTTTTTTGACACTTTCACTACGTTTTCCCAAATCTGGAGCTGGTGCAAATTCTTCACTTACAGATTCGCAATTAACACAAAAAATATATAAAACAGCTTTAACATTTTTCGCATAAAAATCAGCGTTGCTCTGTATCATTTATGAAAATATATTTCGGCAGCCAGTTGGAAAACGCCCCATCTCAAAAAACTTTTCAAGAACGTCCTATTTCAGAATTTGGTTGAAGAGCGCCCTCTTTCAGAATTCGTTTCAAAACCGCCCTATATCAGCACATTTTCAATACATTTTGAAGTTAGATAAGGCGTCTTTGAACTGAATTCTGAGATAGGGCGTTCTAAAAAAGTTTTTTGAGATAGGGCGTTTTCCAACTGGCTCTGGAGATAGGTCGATTTTCGACACAGCAATCGATATGAAGTTCACAAAAATTAAAAACACTGTCATCAAAATTTTAAAATTTTTATTCACGTTTTCCAGAAAATTCTCGAGTACGCAGTTTTGTAACCCATTAATTAGCATAACAAAGTGTAAGTTTCAAGTCGCTTAAGACTACTGTTTATTTTTTTAATTTTTTTTTTTTTGTGGAGGGCATTGCGCATTTTCTTCCGTATAACGCATGATTTAAATCTATATTTATATGGTATGTACATACCATTTACGGGTAAGATGTCTTATGCTGTGGTGAGTTCATAAACTCTGCCCCTGTATTTATTTTCCATCAAACTAGCCGTGCATCTGCAGTGGTGCGCACTGGGATAGTTTTGTTGGTCATATAATTGCCAATTGGGGTAATAAAATGCGTCAAAGTGTGCCAAAATGACTGCCACGCTTATACTTATTTACTGCTATGTACTACCATTGCTTTGCTGTTGTTGCTAATTTTATAAGGAAGTGCTCATATTGCCGTATAAATTTTTGCAGTTATTTTTGTGCTTTGTTTTGGACTATTGCTGCTATGTGAATTACGCTGGGAATTTATGAAATTTTCATACCACTTCAGCCGCTAACTTGGGCGATTGCCGTCGCTATTGGTTTCTTTATCCGACCAATGGCTTAAGTATATTTTATGGCCACTGTCTGTGGTCACTTTGAAATCAATAATGTGGGTTGTAAATAAGTTATTTTATTTTAATGGTGTTGCTTCCAAGTACTTGGGTTTGTTGTGAAGAAGATTGGAAACAGTTATATATCGTCGTTTAAAGTACAAAACCGCGTTTCGACGTTCAGCAAAACAGCGTAACTGACATTTTTTGCCAAAAATTGGATTTCCGCACACAAGCTCTTGGTTCAATTCTTATCCATTCGTTCTGAAATATACTAGCCAGAAATGTGATTGCTTTATAAAAAACAGAACCATTTTGTAATATGAGTGTTTTTACTCTCTAGAAAATAACTTAGGCAACCTCACATTCGCGGTTTTGCATTTTGTTGATACGCGGTTCTGTACTTTAAACGACGATATACTTACTCAGGTTATTCATTCGCCCTGCCAAGTGAAATATGCAATCGCAATATTTCGAAGTAGTCAACTTAGCAGATTGCTACTCCTTGCTAATTGGTATTGTTTTCCAGAGTATGGCGTACTACTTTCAAGCTGGTCATAGTGACTCCATAAGCCAAAAGCCAACTTCGACCAACCATTTGCATTCATTTGCAAAATTTCCATTTGTTCGGCTGACAACCTTTGCCACAAAATGTTACTCTTATTACCCCTCGAATTTGTTGTTCGTATTGTTGTAGTGCTGTAAAGACAATTGTTAACTGCGTTGTCAGTTGCAGCGCTACATTTTGCTCATTTATTCACAACTGAGCTTACCACTACGCGTGCTTTCATTTGCTTCCACATGCTGCAGTTAAGTATATTTAATTTGCAGCCTGTTTGGGTCAGCTTGTCAACATCAACCTCAAAAACCAACAACATCTGCAAAAAGCATAATTTTATCTTGAGTCCTTTGATGCTGTTTTTATTATTTTGTGTGCTCTTCCGTCTATTTAATGTTGTTGTTTCGGTAAGCACAGATGTCACCACTTTTACCGACAAGTACTTAATTTGCTGGTTTTGTTAATTCTGAATTTTTTTGGTTGGAAAATTGTACTTTTACTCTCGTTTCCTCTTATTTCATCGGTTCTAGGCATAAAATCAATAAAAAAAAGAGGCAAGTCTGGTCTAGTTGTTGGCTCAACTATGGTTACACAGAGGCTGGAAATAATCGAAGGAGTGAGGCCCCCATGCAGCAGTAAATTACCTTCAACCTTGGGATATGACCAAAATTATTTCCGCGTTCCGTAGAGACTCTGCGGTTACCAACGTTTTTTAAAACCCGTGATTTATTTGAGTTTTTGGCTGAAGGCAGGCCCGTTAACTCAATTCACAGAACGGGAAAGGGTCGCAAAAGTAGGTAGCTATGGGAAATCATCCTCTATAAACCAGACTCATGAATATTGGCAGTGGCGAAAGTCGGATAGCAACCGGGTATGAAGCAGCTGTGGACGCCGCTGTCTTCTTGCGGGACCTCGGGTAAGCTCAGCAAGGGCTGGGATAAAACCAATATATGGGCAATTGCAAGATCTTTCTGGCGCGGGGAAGATTGTGGGCAGTCAAAAGAGCTCTCTGCCCGACCACAGTCTTAGTTCTCGATATTGGTGGGGGTTGCCACAGGTCATTGAGCGTAGATATTCACGCGGTAAGGTCGGAAATCTTCCCTGATTTTGTATCAAATGTCAAGAAAATAATGAGGTGAAATCATCCCAGCACTCTTCATTAGACTACCCAGTCTTAGGGTGACTAATTTGAAAACATGTTGGCCTGCACTACCTGACTAATCCTGAGGATCTCGCTAGTACTTGCGGCGTTTCATCGTCTAAATTAAGGGTCTTCCTTCAGTTTACGTGGTATCACAATGCACAAAGACTGGTTTGTCTAAGGGCGTGCCCGGTCTGAGGTAACCACTACAAGCATACCTTACATACACTCATCTTCTAAGAAAGATATATCCATTGTGTCGCCCACATGAATTGTGCCCATGATCAGTTTACGAAGGCTTGTAGCTCCCTCCTTCTCTATCTAAGAAAGTGTGTGGGATTTTCGCCAATCGTTTTTATGAGACTTGTTAATGAGATCCTTGAAGTTCCTGAAGTTCCTACTATGCTCGGCCCTATAATAGGCTCCGGCCAAATGGCAGGTCGCCAATACCATTGTTATAACATCTGAAGTTTTCTTCCAAATGCCAGGAAACTCCAGTTTGGATATGCCATGAATATATGTATGTTTTGATGTAAAGAGCTAAGAGATGAAAAATACTGCCACTAAACCATATACTAAATACTTTATGATTTAGGAAAAGCTAAAGTAATTAACACCTTACCGTATACTCACCTTAACCCACCTCAACTCTTCTCACCACAACTCAACTCAACTAACTTCAATTTACCTCAGTACTCTTCAACTCAGCTAAGCGAATTTTATTTTTGAAAATACCAAAATGGTCCCGAAATAGTCGCGAGAAACCCGAAAATACTAAAAATTGGAAATATTTAGTCTCGAAAATCCCGAAAAAGGCTTAAGAATCGAGAAAATCTTAATTTTCCCGAAATGGTCCTGAAATTCCGGAAAATTCTGAATATCCCGAAGTAGTTTTGACAATCCCGAAATACTCCCGAGAATTCGGAAATTCCGGAAATCCTGAAAAAGTCCCGTAACTCCCGAAGTTGTCTCAAAAATCCTGAAATAGCCGTGAAAATCGAAAAGTAGTCCCAAAGACGTGAAATAGTCTCAAATCCTTTATTTTTATAAAGACTGAGAATTTAGTATTTAATCTAGTTATAAGTACTAAGTACTAAGTAATTTTGTATCCAGTATTTAGTGAAGCCATAGCCTCTAAGTACTTTTGTACGTATTGTTTCATTAGGGGTAACTAACTAGTTAAATACTTTTACAGGTGATGTAAAAATAAGTAAATAATTAAGTTTACTTGAATTTTGTAAGTACTATCATATTCAGAATTTAGTAATATCGGAAATACCTAAATACTTCTGCACTCA
>NW_016181485.1:0-6263 GCF_001687245.7 Rhagoletis zephyria | reverse complement strand
TTTAGGTTAGACGCATGCCTCTCTTACCCCTATACTAAAGGGTAAACAAGAAGAGAAGGGCTACGCAGGAAAGGAGTAAAAATATAAACTTATGTATAAGGTATTCCAGTGATTTGGATGCCTAAATGATAAGATCCCTATTCCAGTAGCTTTGAAATTTAAAGAAAAAATTTAGATATACATACATATTTAAAAACTTTTACAACCAGGATAAAAAACTAACTTTTTTGAAAAGGCTGAATTTAAATTGAGTCGCCATGTCGCCATCCGAAAGCTTTTAGTAGCTTCTAAAATAAAAAATATGCCCATTTGATATGCATGTCTACATATTCCCATTAGTAATTAAGCAATCTATTATTGACTTTCCAACTTTCATAACAATTATAGCACACATATTTGACAAATTATTGGCAGGAAAGTCAAGCATGAAAACCTGGTAATTATTACGAATTAATAATTTTAAATATGTATGAATAATAATGAATTTGCAACAAAAAACATTCTTACAACAGCATTACAGCTGAGACGCAGCGATGTGGCATAATTGTTTTGATTTTGACACATAATTTGTCAACAACTGTCAACGCCAACAATGTAGCTACTTTAAATGCTTCGGCAAATGCACGTACACCAGCACACGTACGCACAGCCAAACAAATTTGTTGGTATTTGTTTTGGTTTTTATTTGGATAGATATTTACAAAAAACAGACAATTGTATTGAAGCTTTCGTATGCGTGTGTGTTGGTGTGTCATCAGTGCATGACTCATAAAACTTAGGGAAAGATCATCGTATATGCATGTAACTACTTATACAATAGGGGTATTCACGATCCGATGCATAGTGTCTAGCATGGTGCATAGATAGCATAAATTGCATGATTGGCTAATTTTGTTGTTGGTTTGAACACATGAAACAACAACAATCATGCTATTTATGCTATCTATGCACCATGCTAGACATTATGCACCGGGTCGTGAATACCCCTAATGTGTGTGGAGCATGCATACACACCTACATATTTACTTAATATAACCGAACATATTTCCATAAATGAGTATATTTTAGCTACTAACTATTTTTCTTTTAGCCATTAATGCTAGCCATTTTTGGGCCAGACTCTGCTCACTGCTTAGTAAAATGAATGCCCTGAATTCAGCAACATTTTGCATTCTTCCATACGCCTAATAAATAGCTCGAATGCGACAGTTTATATATAATGGTTGTAAAGAGAAAAAACAACTCCCCTTCGGCCATTGGGTAACAGAAAACAACAGAAAATGTGCAAATGTTGAATTGTTTTTTCTTTCTGGTAAAAGCTGCTCAAACTCATTCTCACTTTACTCAGCGCTCATTTAACCATAAACCAACGTCCGGCCACCCGAGCTATATATTTCGATAGAAGAATTTATGTAAATTTTAGAAAATATGTGCCGACTACTATTTCGGGATGTTGCTACATACATCGAGTTTCTGTTGCTTGTTCCCTTTTCATCGATTTTTGTTTTTTTTTTTGTTTTAATTCGTTTATTTTTACTACAACATTGCCAGTTTTAAATTCTTTGCTGCTATGCACTATGCTATGTGTGTCTTACATGTTTATATAAATAAGTACTGCATAAGCACAATAAACACCCAAAATATATTTTCGTATATTCCACCACACCATTCACCATACATACTTCGTGTCCTATCACCATACATATTAACATACAAACTTATGCCACTATCACTCGTTGCCAACTGACCAGCCAAGCGGGAATAAGATTTCAGTTGCCGCATTTTTGTGCCCCACAGCCAAATATCTAGCACCACGGCAGCACAGTAAGCTACCAAAAGGGTCTGGCATCTGCTATTTTACGTACAACTCTACGACGTTGCTTGTGTCGTATGTATGTATTTACAACTATCCCTTTCTGTCGTTGTATTCAGGCGTAAAATGGCTGTGCTAAATTCACACTTGGGATTTTTTTTGGAGCTGTCATTTTTAACGGCAAAGGAATTTAACTTTGTGCAAGGGTGTGTATATACTTGTATGCAAATACATATGTATGTACATACCAAACTAAAGGTAAGTGTTCAAACACATGCACATAAAAGGGTATAAAGTAACTACTATGCGTGCCGTTTGTTTGTCATAAGAATAACAAAAGCTTTGGCTATCAAAAAAGTTTGGCCAACAAAAGCTGCTGTGGTAATTTTAGCAACCATATCCTTGCTGGTAAATTAAAAATACATAGCCAGCTTTATTCGCTAATAAGCTTACGCACGCTTTTGTGAAAGAAAATAAATCAAAATACACATAGGAAGGTGAATACAACAATTCAACGTTAAAAAACTTTAAATCGATTTTTAACAGCAGGTTAAGGCTTTGAACAATGTTAACATTTAGAAATTTGTCTATTTTATATTTTATTATTTTTTATATTTCTATATTTTATTTTCGACAAGTTTCAGATTTTAAAGGTGGATCCACGTTTTAATAATACAAATAATTTTTTTTTAATACGTGCATAGAAAAATTTTTCCAAATATTAAGGGCAACTAAATTTGTATAACAAGCCGTCTGAATATGAAACAAAAGAACAGATTTTAGATAAAATTTTTAAGGCTGGTCCGCGGCAATTTACATAACGTGTAACGAGGTACCACCTATAGGAAATACATATGTTTTGTGGAATTATTCCTTTTCGTGTAAGTACATTCCAAGCATAAACTCAATCAGATTATAAATACGGGGTGGTACCTAGAAGATTAACTCATCTTTCACATTACATTTTCATAGGATTCCTAGCTGGGCTTGAAACTCCAATTCTCTACCTCATCGGGAAGTTGGTTAAAAATTTATTGCAATTTATTTTACGCAGACAAACATACATACATACAAACCAAATTAAATTAAATCTTATAAAAGCACCGCCTATTTCAGTTTTCATTCCCTATGGTGTACATAAAGCGGTTCATCGGCTACTATTGAACGTAAATTTGTACAGTATTTCAGGCGAAATAACACTAGACGCTACATGAATACTCTGATATTATAGCAAATTGTAGTTCAAGTTTTCCCACTCAAGCAACTCTTACCTCGGTGAACGCTTTAATTCCTGCGGGAAGCGATTGCTTCATATTTTAACTACTACCCATTTGCTCATTCAGGTGCTTTTAAATTCCCACCACAACAATCTCTACAATAAATACAAACTGCGCTATCAAGTTGATAGGAACACGGACTGTGTCCAATGGACCGCTCAACTGCCAGCGCTGATGCCGTTGTTGGTGCCGAGTTAACAACTCAAAATCAAGTCAAAAAAATACTCTAGTGTTTTAAACCGCGGCCATGGCCAACTGACAAACGGCATTGCACTCGCAATCACAACACTCACCACTACAACCGCCACAATGGCAAGTGTAACGGAAATGGTCTGGCACGCGCAGTGGCAAAGCCAATCTATTATACATGACTATACACGCACGCACTTGCACACGCAAACAAAGCTAACAACCGTATGTACTGCATTTACCTGCAATACTTTTCCAGTGTTTGCACTCTTTCATCGCTATTCACGCTGCTCGAATAGGCATGCTAAAAAAAAACGGTGCACAAACACATAAATAGTAAGTTTTGGAAAGGCAAAAGAGTTGACGGCCACCACAGCGCTCTCCCTCTGTGGTTACGCATACGCCCCGTTGCACCAGTTACCAGCAGCAGGCTTTGATAAAACTGAATGAGAATGGTAATGTGTGAGAGTGTGTGTGTGCAGCTGCGGTTTAACGCTGCGTTAGTGCATACAGCCGAGCGCAGGAAGCCATTTTAGATGGTTAAGCGAAAAGAAAAAATCGTCATAAAGAAGTGTAGGCGCTCCGCGTGGAAAAAAGCCTTCACAACTATTTACAAAAAATAAAATAAAAATAAAAATGAATATGTCGAAAAAATCACAAACGCTTAAGGCAAGCAAAAAGCTTTTAGAGGCACTTGCTTCCTTTTTGACTGTTTTCTCGCTTCCTCTCCACTCTTGCTAATAAATTAAAATAAAGTTGGCGTGAAGATTGTGTACTTGGCGTTCGACGCGCCAAATGTTTCTCTCAGTAATTTTTTTGCTAAAAGAAAATCTCATTTGAATTGCGGTAGCAGATTTTCGAGGTCTAATTAAATGCTGTTTTTTACATTTCCATTTCCTTCTCAAGTTTTTTCAACGCTGATTCGCTTTGCTTTACTTTTGTTTTCATATTTGCTTTCCGCACCAAGAAGTCCTTAATGAGTTGAGTTACACAACGCATAGTGAGTAAAAATAACGATTATACATTTCACGCTATGCATCCGTATATAAAAAAAAACTTCAAAGTAGCTGGAAAAGATGGTGAAAAAAAACAGAAGTGTTGAAAAACTTGTCAAGGAACTTTCAGACAGTTTTACAGCACAACAACAACAACATCAACAACTTAAGTCAACAATTTGGATCTGTGTGGGACAAGCCACTGTAAACGATAGGTAAGGGCGTGAAAAGAAAAATGGTGCGCCATAATTGTATTTATGCAAAAATAATGAAGGAAGGCAAACAAACACGAGCAAACAAAAAAGGGCTGGAAAACTTATGGAATTTTTTTTTTTCAGAAAAAAAGCAAAGAAAATTAGTTAGAAACTTTCAGCTAATTGCAATTTGATATTTCCTGGAAAAAAAATAAAAAACAAAATCGGCAAGCGAAAAAGACAAGCGGAAGGGCGAAAAGGCATCTTTCCCTTATAAAGGATATGCCCACGCTGTAGTAAATTAATTTTAGTTCACCACAACAACCATCTCCGTATTTACTTAAATAGCGCAATAAAAAAAAACAACATATAAAATTAAAGCAACTCAAGGCAGTTAAATCCCAAATCAAGGCTGCAGAGAATGTCGGTCCTAACAAAACTAAATACCATTACAACAAGAACAAGTGCAAGGCATAAGAAAAACAAACAAAGGCAATCTTGTGCAAAGTTTTTTTTTCAATATCCAACTAAAGAATTACACAATTTTTTTCTATTTTTTTCTTTCTTATTTTCCGGTTTTTCTTTTCGCACAAGCCAATTTCCGCAAATACCCGCAGTTTGCCCTCAGCACATCTTTTGGCCAAATTGAATTGCAAATTGCGGCAACTATTCGTCATTGAATCAAAAGCGGCTCAAGTGTTTTGCTCCAAAGTAATTTGAACTTTTGCTCGAATTTCAAGGGCAAACAAACGCACACATACCCATACACTTGCACACGCATTAGACTGGGTCGAAAAAAATCGTTTCTTATGTACAAAGATGAACGTGTCTTCAGACATTTTTCGTTTTAATGCTAAACTTCAAACATAGCTGAGCTGTACTTTTATTGAATATCAGACATCCCTTGCAAAATTTTGGCGTTAAAACAGACCAGTTTTCAAATGAACTGGCAACTCAATTTTTCCATTTTTTCCTGACAAAAACCTTTCACACATAATTAGAAAAAAATACTTTTTCACAGAATTAAAATTAGTTTAGCGACTAGGACAGACATTGCCATCAAACGAAATACATTTTTATATTTAAATTTACTTAAACACCTATAATATTTAATTTAAAGAATATACCAAAATCCTATTTTTCAGACAGTTGACAGAACTATTAGAAAAAAATTAGTGTGTTAAGGATTTCTCAATCCCTATTCTTTTGATACAAATATTTTATTTTAGTTTTTAAATTTCTTTTACTAAATAAACCACAACGATCGCAGCGCCACCTACTTTACTCAATTGTAAGCCTGAACCTCTCAGGGATCTGCTCAAACAAGCACAACACATTTCATCATTCAAATCAGTCAAGCCGCGTAATAGTTGAGTAATAACAATATGTATAAAAAATCTATGAAACCATGCAATAGTAATTTCTTGGTTTTATCAATTTTCTGGCAAAACATAAAAAATAAGATGGAGCCGATTAGTTATGCATTGCTGTCATGCGAAGGACGTCTAATTTATTGAAATATATATAGATTTTAGATAATCACACTCATATTCTTACATCGTGCTAAGGCAGGTAAGAAAAGAAAAACTCCCTTTTTCTATTCCAAAGAAGTGCCAAGGACGAGAAGCTTCATCCTTTAGTAACAAGCTAAGGTGTAGCTATGATGGTGATATGTAATTATCAAAATATATTTTCCTACCTTCCGGAACCGACCCAGTCTAATATAACAACCAAACAAAGTCTACATTAATTGTGTGTTGGTGTTGGTTGATTTTTCCGACAGGGTGGTAAGATG
>NW_016181483.1:0-6263 GCF_001687245.7 Rhagoletis zephyria | reverse complement strand
TCTCAAAAGCTTACTAGTACACTTTTGACATACATATGAACATATGCAATGTAAAAAATAAAAATTGACCAAATTGTTATTTTGTTTATTAGAGTGTTTATTTTCTTTTTTTTTAATTTAAATTAATATTAAGCACAGAAAATAAATACATACAACGTTTCGCGCTGCAGGTAAACGTTCCATATATGTGGCATAATTCGTGCATTTTCATATATTTCGTCCTATCTATCAAAGCGAACCTGCCACGCAAAGCAAACCAAGCGTTTTATCTGGCCCAGCCTTTAGCGCGCTAACCGTTTCGCACGCATCATTTTCTCTATCTAGCGCAGTGAACGGCTGGCACCATAGCTCACTAAGCGCTCTGTGAGCACATCGTCGCCTGGATAAAAGTATACATATGTGAATGTCGATCCTATTCTCGCGGATATTTTTCCAAGATTTGGCGTATTGTGAACACCTGGTCTACGGTGAAGTTTCCAGATCTAAATCCACACTGATAAGGCCCAATCAGTTCGTTGACGGCGGACTTCAGTCTTTCACACAATACGCTCGATAAGACCTTGTACCCAATGCTTAGAAGGCCGAACCTGCGGAAGTTGGCCAAGTGGCTTGATGGATCTTTTTATGCTTGAACTTGGTACTGCATACTAGCATATTTCGCGCCCTGGCGTAGTCGATTAGCCTCAGTCCGTTATCGAACATTTCATCGTGGAGGCGATATTTTCCGACGGTGGTTGAATGACTTAAAGCCAATGCGTGTTTAAAAAATTCAACAACACCAAATAACCATTTTTGTTTGTTATGTCTTTATTTTAATGTTACAAGAGAACTTTCCCGAAAAAGAAAATAAATATTGAGTGCATATATTATGCAAAACACATACAGTTATATTGTACGTAGTCTGCTTTCATACTGCAATTTTTATCTGAATAAACAGCCTTTTTTTGCACTAACTTGTACAGTTTTCCTTAAAAAATGCGCATTAGATTTCTTGCATACAATCATTGTTATACTTAAGGCACATAGATTATAGTATGGATCTATAAAATCACATTGGATGTACTCTTAATTTCATCAAAGGATCCCATACCGCAGAGATGGTATCGCCAATTACTGTGTAAAGGAGGAGGTAAAATCTCTTGGGCTGCCCTTCCGCCCAGCCCTTAACCATTAGATGGTAATCTGAAAATCGCTGCACCTCATAAAAAGATCTACTAGGTACCGCTGTGGCTAGGTTTGGTATACAGTAGTTTTCGAGGGAATTATTTAGCCATTTATAAAATTTCTTACCGAGCATATTCAGTGTACTACTTGTTAGGTGTATGTCTGTTCATGCAACGTTCAGCATTTATATTGTGGCACTTCTACAATTTGCCTGAGGTGTTTAAATTTAGTCGTATAGCTAATTTTTGGATTTAATTTAATGCAATCAAATTTAAACAAGGCTCATAAATTTAGCAAATAAAGTCACCAGTTAAGTGAATGCATAAGTACTGCCAAGGGCATATTGCAATTAGGTAAATACTGCAGTGGTAGATGTCACGTGCTATACTAAGCTAGGCACCGCATGCTGCACATGCGTACGTATTTAAGTAGTTTACCACTGCAGTTATCTTAGCTTTAGAAGGCATATAAAATTGTGATATTGCGTTTGCTAAAAATTACCAACGAGATAAATTGCGCTTATAGTATATGTATATGTATATCGTGCTTAATAATGCTTAACTATCCTCGGCGAGTTTAGCCACCTGTTGAAATTGTTGAATATGCACCCAACGCGTTGTATTTAGTAATTTAAGTTTAGATATGTCTTAAATCCAATTACCCCCGTCTGCAGCGAACGCTTGCTACTTATGAATATAAAGCTGTTAGAAATTTATTTACTCTACTATACTCGCTCGCTTAAAGCGCTCAATTTATCATAAACTTTTACTTCTACGCTCGTACGTGTTTAGTACAAGCGCATGTATATGCACTTTAAACGAATCCTTGCTAGTGTGCTCTCTAACCTTGCTTGTTGTATCAGCGAGAAAATATTGATACATAAAATTGTTTATCATGGTGAAAAATCGAAGTTTATGAAGTTGCAATGTGACAAACGACCCAAGTGCATATGTACTATGTAGGGCATTCAATCCTGAAGTATTTTAACAATCTCGGGATTTCGGGATGTAAAAATTCTAGTCCCGGGATCTCGAGATTTTTCAGAATTTCAACTTTATTACAACTTTTTACAATTTACAATAGGTTCGCCTTTTTCAAACCACACTGATTCATTTTCACCACATTTGGCCCATAGTAAATGAGTATGTAATTTAATGTTTAAATATTTTTATTCTAAAATATCTGTATGTGTTACTTGTGAAAAACATTTATCCATATTTGCAGAAATCCTTTTCCAAAAAAGGCCAACAAACCAAAATGAAGAACAACTCAGCCAAATTGTAAAAGCTTGTTATATTTTCAATTGCTACAAGATTTTTCGTTATTACACAGTTCTTGCGCAAAATATTTGAACAAGTACAGTTATTCAGACAGATACTAAAATTCACTTCTAAGGGCAAATGGCTCAAATTTACTTTAAGTCCAAATTTTGTTGTTCTGTATTTCTCGTGTTTTTCGTTTTCAACATCTCTCACTCTACAAGTGAATCAGTAGAAATCTAGGGATCCCGGAGCTGTAATCCTGGGATTTCGGGACATGGAGAAGTGTCCGGGATCCCAGAATTCCGGGATGCCAGAATTGAATGCCCTAATATGTACATATATACACACACAAATGCAGAGTAAGCAAATTTTTCTAGCAGAACGTGACCTATAGTGTGATATAGTAAAAAGAAATACATAAACAAGCATCTTGGAAGTATAGTAAACATCTTTACCTGTACGTTCTTTTTGAGGTATTCGGTTAGCCACTACCAGCAAAAGATAAGTCGGTGGAATATTGGATATTTTGTAGTTTATTACATTTTGTCGACTTTTAGTCAATTTTTCGCCTCTTGCTTAACATTCCGTATGTATCTATCGCAAATCACTTGTGTCTGACATATTGTTTTTTTTCTAAAATTCAATATACCTATGACGAGGGGATTTTAAATGATGAAAAACTAATAAAAATAACGTATTGTCAAAATTTTGTACAAAAAGCTCCAGCAGGAATCTCAAAAAAAAAAGAAAAGAAAATTGTACATGAAATCCATCTCATATCACGCAGGCTGAAAACTTAACATCATCGAATTGTTTGCTGATGAAATATCTTATTCTACAAAGGAAATGAGAGAATGCGTATTTTTTCTTAAAAAAAAAAACATTTTCATTTGAGCTTTGTACCATGATTTTGTTTATTAGGAATAAATTGAAAAAGCAACAAAGTCTAAGCGGAAGAAGTTATAGCAGCTATTTCAGAGATCACCACCCATCGAACCCGCGTCATCGATGTGCAAACTCAGAACTTCGTATCCTTCGTGTTCGGAATTGTGCATAAGTTAGCTATGTAACTTCAGAAACACCTGGAAACCCTCCTAAATATAGTAAAGAGATGAACAAATCTTTTGCGTCTGATATTGTGATACATACAAATTTCATGTGGCCGATGAATTAAGTTTTTTTTTTTTTGATTTTTTAAATAAGTGACAACAGTCGTAAATACAGTTCAGAAGTAAGCCCTTTTTAAACTAATTTAATTTGATACCCATATTTTAGATAATTGCTTTAACTAATTAAATAATTTGTGTTTACCTTTTTAAACAGGTGGCAACCTTCTCTACTACTATAATATTCAAACTAAAAATATCTTACCACTTTCGTTTCACGTAACATTTTAATATTTCATTTAGATTACGCTTACTTTATTAAATTCTAATTTTAAAACATATGGCAACCCTATTCAAACCTTCGATCGTTATTTTTGTTTAGAAGCTACTTTAGTCCTCTTTCATTTGGTACCAAATTTGTTTAATATGGATAAGCGGTTTGTTTACTAACCGGAAAGACTTTTGAACTTAAAAAATATCTGGCCAAGTTTAACTTTTAGAAAAAAATAACTGTTATTTACGGTCCCTTCTAACATTTTTTAAAATAATAAATTTTGAAATTTAAAGTAATACCTTAGCAATTGAAAAATTATAACTTATTTAAAAAATGACTAACATCAATACACGTATGAATAGGATAAACTTATATTAACTTGTGCACAAGTGCACACGGGTTTAAAAACCCAATTTTTATATATTTTCTAATTTGTATTAAAGCCTGTTCTTTTGCCAAAAAAATTAAGCTACTGGCGATAAAATTCAATGGATAAATAAACAAGTTTTGAATAGTTAAATGTGCAATAATTTTTATGTATGAAATAAGGCCAGGAAATAATGTTACTCATACGCCACATCGTACATGACCGTACACGTACATGGCGTATGAGTAAAATTTTCCATGTTAAAGTTTGAATTTGTTTTTCATTCGCCATGCAGATTTCAAATGAGAATATATGTATGCATCTTAGGAAAAGTTCCCGATCTAGAAAAACGGTATACAGATCCGTAATATACGACTTAAAATTAAGTTTACGTGTCTCGGGGTTTTTCCCTAGCTAGCTCCTGCTATCCATTCGCAGCCACTAAAGAATTTGTATTTATCCCTTGACAAACTGCAATTGTTGAAATTTTATACTTTCTGTACATCCTGATACAAGAAGCCAGATAAGTTTTTTATGGTCGCATATTGCTTTTGGTCTTAAGCTGGAAATGGTTTTTCGCGAAAAATATGCGTCCAAACACATACATATACCAGAGTTTCGATGAGCTTCTCCTCCAATTTGTGGCATGCGCTTTGATCTTGAACCCAGGCCTTGCGGAATGGTAGCGCGCACTGCTAACTACTACACCACAATGGCCACAAAAGAATTGCAATTGAAAAAATTTTATTTTCAAGAATATTTTCCTCGTTGTGCTTGGACGTTTCTGGAGAGAAATAAAAATTCAATCTAGTTATTGAAGAATATTTGGCCATAGAATCATACCGGTGTCACTATGCAGGCCGCTATTTGCACTTACGCTTTCAATTAATTTGTTTTTCTCCCCTTTTTGTGTGCTCACGAAAGTGCGTATGTATGTATATGTACGCGATTTGGTAGCTTTTATGATTTGCCCTATAGGTTTTTTTTTAATAATTTGACTTCACCGCCACCCAGCGATATACTAGCAATATCCCAACGAAAATGTCATGGCAATTTGATGATTCGAGAGGGAAAAAGTAACCAAGGCTGGTCATCTTTAATACATATAACGAAAAATCATTTTCTAATTAGTTTGACCAGAATTGAGTGTGCCAACAAGGTTAAAGTAGGAAATGATAATTTCAATATATTCGTACATACGTACATATACAAATATGTATTCAAAAAATAAGGCTAGGACTATCCGTATATTCGTGTAACCTGCTATCCTTTAAGATATTCGTGTATACAGATAAAATCCGGATATGCGGGTTAGTATCTGTTCACTTGGTAATCCGGATATCCAGTTAATATCTGTTTGTAGTTATTTTTAGATTCGAAATTTCGGACATCCGGTTAATATCTGCTCAGTTTTAAATAAATACTCGAATATTCAAATAGCCGTACTATATGGATATTCAAAAAATTCGGATAAAACTCGCAGCACTAACAACATAATATAAAACCACATGAGTCCGCATATACTTATGTTTAAAATTCAGGAAATAATTATATCTCAATTAACTGAAAATATGTAAATAAATATTTTAACAATATTGTCTCGCAAGGAGAGGAACAAAGCATCAACAGAAATATGCTAATGAATTAAATAACGAAGGGATATATATGTATACGAATATATTTTTGAAAATAAATATCTACTATATTAATATTTATTGCACATAGCATCTTAATTAATGAATGCGTTTATGATTTTAATTCACTTCATCCATACAGATATTGCAAATATTTAAATTACACAAAATGGAATGCTGCACCTCAAGTTAATTGATGCATTTGGGGTATAGCTATTGATATTCTCTTATTCATAGGCATACAATTTTCTCGAATGTACGAGTGTTTAATATATTAAGTATTATTTAAAAAGTTATTTTTAATTCCTGGTATATTTATCTAAGCCGTCGCACATAGAAGTATATCAAAGATTTAGGTGGCCATAACTTTATTGTACTAGAATTGAATGCGCTATAAAACTGTATACCTAACAAGTAAGAAAGTCTAAGTTCGGACGGAGCCGAACATTAAATACC
>NW_016181482.1:0-6264 GCF_001687245.7 Rhagoletis zephyria | reverse complement strand
AATATTTCGAAATTTAAGAACGCGAATTTACTCAAAATTGATACACCCCTGCTTACCATCTAGCGATAGCTTTCGGAATGGTGAAAAACATGTATTTAATACTTGGGCCGGGTATTTAATGTTCGGCTCCGCCCAAACTAAAACTTTCTTACTTGTTTATTTACATTTTCACGGAAACACCCATATGTATATACATATGTACATATCCTGAAACCCAATAAGACCAGTTTGATAGAAAAAATTTGTTTTCTCTTGGTAGTCTAACGACCTATTTCATGCCCATCGCGTGTACACCCACTCAACATTTCATGTTTTTCATAGTTGAAGCAGTTGCGACGTCGTTGTCACTCTAGCTTTTGCTGTCGTTGTAAAGTAATTTGATTAGCATAATTTCGCTTATAAATGTTTGTCACTTTTATCCTTCTGCTTACTACATTATGTATTACTTCCTACGCTTTCCATCTTACAGCTATATTTAATGTCATTTCTTGCAGCCTTGCGGGCAACAGTTAGCACGTGCTTATCAGTGATGGAAAGTGAGTGTGCATTGTGCTATATTCGGCCCTTTCGGAAGCAGCCGGCACCTAAGCGTAATCGATTAATTGTCGGCACTATTTTTGCGTAACTCAATGCAACTGATATATATTTCTTTCGGAACCGCAATTAAAAGTATTTTTTTTACATTTCGTACATATATATGTATGTGCTTATACTGATAAATGATATAAACATATAAACGCAAGCAGATGAAGCTGGCTTCCACGTTCTGCATATACGCTGAACTTTTTTGTTTAAACAAATTTGTCGCAATTTCATCTCTAAAACAAATATTTAATATTAAATATCATTTAATTAGGGTTGCCAGATTTTTTATGCGCCAAATAAGTATGTTAGACTTTTTGATGCTAAAAAAATCAGTACTTTTCAGTACATTTTTATTCAAACAAAAATTATGAATCTAAGTAACAGAAAATACTGCACAACGCCATAGTTCTTCTTTTTAACAATATTTTGGTATATAAATCAAATATAGTTCATAAAAAACAAAAGTGTTATTTGTTTTAGCATGAGTGTATACATCATTTACATAGGAGCTAATAAATTATTTTATATTTATGACATTTTGAATAACAATAGTGAGATCATTACCCGTTTTCAGTGTTTAAGTAGTCAAAGAATTCTATACATTTCATTTTAAAATTACTTTCAATTTGAAGTTCACTTTCAAAAATTTTAATTAGAAGCCGGTTTCTCCCCTTGCATCAGGAAAAAACCTTTATTCTTAAGATCCTTTCAATTGCTTCCATCGAGTGTGGTATTGAAAAAAAAAATAAAAAAAAAAATTAAATACTTTTCCAAACTGTGAAAAAGTACCACTTTTTAAGGATTTCATCTATATTTCCTCATGGCTTGAATATTTTTTTCAACTACGTAAAAACTTTGACAGACTAAAGCTGATGCCAGATAAAACTTTGTAGCTTTGCGTTGTAGCAAAGCGCCAGACGCGAAAGGTATGCCACAATGAACGCCAAGAAAACATGCTTTGTGCATTTTCATACAATTCATCTTATCTGACAAAGCGAATCTGTCACGTAAAGCGAAGCAAAAGCTTTATGTGGCATCAGCTTAAGAATTTGCTAAAAAGAGAGTTGTAAGAGTTGTAGGCAAAAGCCATTCGAATATTGAAATTTGTTGTAATTAAACTGAAAGTCATTTTCGAGATAACTAACAACACTCGACAAAAAACTTTCACCCTCTTCATTTTAAATAATTCATCGCAAATGGTACGTAACGACCTGGCGATATGCACATAAAATTCTAATTTCTTGGGCATGTAAAACATTATCGAAATTATTTCAACTACAATTGAATTATTTTCTCCTTACTTTTTACAGTACAGTTTAAGGAAGCTCCAACGTTATGTGAAAACCTTAAAAAAATCCTAAAGTACTTTGTTTGAATTGAAAATTCAGTACAAATAAGTAAAAATATTGAAAAATCAGGACATTAGCGTACTGATTGAAGAAATGCATAAAATTAGTAAAAGAGTTGAAAAATCAATACTGTACATACTGATAAAATCAATACGTCTGGCAACCGTACATTTAATATATATTTTAGAATTAAATAATCACAAAGCCATTTTGAATATTCTTTGTGGAACAGAAGCTGAAATATTTCTTATTAATGAAATTTCTTCATAAAATTAAATTAAAAATGCTCTGCAACTTAATGCTAAATTTTGCCAAGAATTAAGTAAGAGAACCTTGATACTGAAATTTTAAAAGCCATTACGGNAAAAATGCTCTGCAACTTAATGCTAAATTTTGCCAAGAATTAAGTAAGAGAACCTTGATACTGAAATTTTAAAAGCCATTACGGCTAGGGTTGCCAACATTTTCTAAGATATTTATAGTACTTTTTCAAAAAAATTAGAAAAGGAAGTGATGGAAAATTTCTTCCTGTGTAGAGAGCAAATAATGAAAAAAATTTTTAATTAATTTGTTAATTCTTTCTCAGTTATGTTACCTTTTTTTGATTATAAACTCACAATGACCTTTTACTTTAAAGAATATTTCATTTAATATTGTTATTTCAGTATAAAGGTCATCCATTTTAATACAAATTTTTTCGTGCAAATTACTGAAATATACTTATATTTATTATTGAAGAAATATAGTAGTTTTGCGTAGTAGTTTCTGCCGCACTTGTACTTTGTAATCCTAAAATTAAATGGACTATAAAGCTGCATACCCGACGGTTTTCTAAAAATTCTGAAAAGAAAGTTTTAAATTTGAATGTACTTTTTTTTAGAAAGTTGTAAACTTTGATTTTTATGGTTTTTGTTGCTGTGTGGTTTTGTTGTTGCATTAAAGAAAGTTTTTCCATGAGATTTCTGTTTCCCTTATACGCTATAAGTACTGTAAATATATTTTATAACGGGAATGGTACCTATCGACGACTCTCAATTTATTGGCACACTGCACTTAGGCACATTTTTCCGGAGAAATTCGGCACAATTTTAAATTTTTATTTTCCATCACTGGTGTAGATAAGGTTTAATGCTGAAGTTTATTTGACTAAAACAGAGTTTGTCGGTTGGTCTTAACTAACTTTTAACTACAGATGATTTTTGTACATTTAATCTATGTACATTTATTTAGTTTATTAGTTTTTTAATGAAATATAACTAAAAATATGTAATTATATAACATGTAAAAAGGCGCTAGCTACTAAGGTCATCGGCCTAGTTATTTAGTTATTTAAATTAAATTTATTTTTTTAATGCATTTCGTCTCATATTTTTATTTAAAAAATGCTAAAATTTAAAATTACACAATTTTGTTCGGAAAATTGTCAATTTAAATTTTAACATTCTGATAAATTTTAAAATTGATTGGTGGAACTGGGGATTAGTTTTATTTTATTTCTAATTTATTATTTTCTACTTTAAATAACAAACTCCTTCCTTCCTTGTACTCCATATAATTAAAAGCATCGATCTATATACTTGCTAAAACAAAGAAACTAACACATTTTCCATTAAACTTTAACACAGCATCAACAGGTTTAGACACTTGGTAGTATTATATACATATGTACATATTTATATACATACATACATTGCACTTATTCACCATGACACTTCCGTGCTTCATTCAATTGCTTAGGCCAACAACGGCAGAGCAAGCAAGAATTAAGGCAATGATGGCGAAACAGTAACTCGACTACAGAGCCAGTCAACTAGTGATGGAGACATAGCGATGGGGCTATCGATAGTATCGATGGATTCATTTTGCGGCCACTATCGAATTTTTCTAGATGCTACCGAAAGTTGTATATTGCTCACATTGCTAGAATTAGACTATAAAAGATACATATGTACATAAATACATACATATATCGTCACTAGATACGAATAAAGGCGCGAGCTCAAAAGTTTACAGCGAAAGACTCCTCACATAGTTGACGGCTAAAAAAGACACTTAAACTTATTTTCGCGGTCGACTTTTTGGGGGGTGATGCTGAAGAGACAGTCCTTGGCCAGGTATAAATCTCTGTTTAAGCGTCTTTCTTCGCCGAAGTTATTCTTAAGTGTCTTTTTTTCGTAAAATTTTTTTGCACGTCTTTTTCGCCGCCAAAACAATAGCGCGCCTTTATTCGTGTCTAGTAACGATATGTTGTGAGCTCCGATGAGATCTGCTATATCACTTATCAAATTCTTCTTGGGCCATAAAATATGTAATCAAATTTGCCTATATGCAAAATGTCACGCCCAGTTTCATCAATCAATTTTAAATTTATCAGATCGTTATAATTCAAAACGAACAAACTTTTTAAAGAAGAGTGCTATTTTAAATTTTGAGTTTGATCAATTTTAAAACTTATTGGGCATTATTTTTATATCTCAACATATCGTTGCCGATTTTTAGTTATGGATGCAGTTATATATTTTAAAACAAGATCTTTTGTTTAGTGTTTTCAGTTTTTGAATATCTTCCTTAG
Source organism: Rhagoletis zephyria (assembly GCF_001687245.7). Classification (NCBI taxonomy): domain Eukaryota; kingdom Metazoa; phylum Arthropoda; class Insecta; order Diptera; family Tephritidae; genus Rhagoletis; species Rhagoletis zephyria. The sequence continues at coordinate 1,758 of NW_016181482.1, read as the reverse complement.
TTACCGAGATATTGACTAAAAAAATTTCGATAATTTACTAAAAATTTAGTTAATAATGCAGTTATTCCAAACTAATTAAGATCTTTAAAACTGCGCTATCCATTTTTCGATATCTCCTTTAGTTTCTGAGATATTGATTAAAATATATCATTAACTTAGTACAAATTTTTATCACATTGGCAACAAATATACCGTTACAACACAAATTTCTCTAGTTTTTGTATACTTTTCTAGCAATTGAAATCGAATTTATGTGGCACATTTTGCGGCGCACTAGAAATCACAACAGTGATAAGCTAAGTTTTGTGACTCTGTTAGAATAGAGAGGTTTGTCGTATTTCATACAAAGTGGCTACCAAATTGTTGACAAATTTTGTGAACTAGAGAGACTTTGGAGAAAATATATCTTCGCGTTTTTTTGAGAAATTGCATTCCAAAACCTCAATCGCGATTTTCCTAAACCTGCCGAAAGTAACATACGACAATATTTTATCCAGGCGACGATATGTAAGAAAGCTTTCGATAGTATCGAATATTTTGCACTATCACTATCGAAACTATCGAATGTATACACCATAGTTTTCCAACACTGCAGTCAACCAACTAAGCTACCTACGTTCATTTGCAGTGCTGACGACAAGACAGTGGGCAAGGACAATGTCAAGGCGAGCACCAACATCAAAAGCAAACTTTTCAAAAAAAAATAAAAAATGACATACCTACAGCCACACAGTTACTCTGCAGCTAAGGAGTATAAGCAGAATGGCGCATAAACGCAAGGCGAATGACTAAATTAAATTGAATGGAATGAAATGATATTGAAAGTGACAACAAAGTTTTACACAAGACGCCTTAGGCATCATAACGGTTATAGCGGATTTATGACTACACCAAAATATTTTTAAGCTGATATGTACATAGACATATGTATGTAGGTATGGTATGTCTTTAAGATATTGTGACTCTTAAGACATTTGGTGTATCCTCTAATTATCTACATGTATCGACACCTGAGTGGAAGATCGACCTATCTTGGCAGCCAATTCGAAAACGATCTATCTCAGAAAAATTTTCAAGAACGCCTTATTACAAAATTTGGTTGAAGAACGCCCTATCTCAGAGTTCGGTTTCATGTGAGATAGGGCGTGTTTGAACCCAATTCTAAGATATGACGCTCTTCAACCATATTCTGAGATAGGGTATTTTTCAATAAAATTCAAATAAATTCTTCATACAAATTCTGCCGCGATAGGTCGACCTTCCACTCAGGTGTTGACAAGTACATATCAGGGATGTTGCTTATATTTGCATTCGCATTCGTTATGCGAATGATTCGCATCACTTTAAACATTCGCATTCGCATCAAATGATACGAATGTTTTGCGAATTGGAATGTGTTCATTGGCAGAGATTCCACTCTAATATTGTTGAAATGGCTCTAAGGGCCAGTTTTTCAGTGCCAGTTTAAACTTAGATTAAGTAAACTGAGTTTCAATTGGAATAGCTGGCTGACGTCTTAAAGCAACGAACTCATCTCGGTGAAAATCCTTTCGATTGGGGGAACACCAAACTAAAATACGACAAATTGACAGATCTGACCCGCAAATATTTGAGCGCTCTACCAGCCAGCGTTCCAAGTGAGCAATTGTTCAGTGCAGCCGGCCTTATATACGAGCCTCTCAGAAATCGCCTCATGGGAGAAAAGACAGCGTAATACTATGTCTCCATTGTGAGATTTAATGAAGATTTAGCCCTCTG
>NW_016181481.1:0-6264 GCF_001687245.7 Rhagoletis zephyria | reverse complement strand
CCTTTCGACATAAGCTACTTTTCCATACGAACACAGATATGTACATAAATAGATAGGTAGTGTGAAAGTGCGTAGAGCAATGACAAAGTTTTCGCTTAATTTACATTTGAAGGCAGGCGTACATACAAATAACATTAACGGCTATATGTATGTAATAGAGGGCTGCATGAATTCATTCAAACTGCTAGCCAAACAACATACAAAACACTTAGCGTTTGGAATTTTGTAAGTTATGAATATACATTTTGTAATAAATTTTATATCTTCAAAAGGAAGAATGTGCATGAATGAATGGAAAACATTCAAATCATTCAAATTCATTTCGGTAAAAGTTTTTTTCTATAAACAATCTCCCCAGTGGGAATTAGGAGCACGTAATAATACCTTATTAGCAACTTACTCTTCACCTGGCAGTCATTACCATTTCCCTGCCGAACGTCCCTTACTTTTACAAAGGCATGGCCGCCTTATGTAAGTAGGAATTTAGAATGTACATTTGCTATCAAACATACTTCTGAGTCGCTTTACAAAGTAAGTTACGTGTAATGCAGAGCAGTCGCTCGGAGTAGTTCGGTGCTTGGAAATAACTTCGGCTGCACGTTATTTTGCAACTGACAACGTAATGTGTCGCCGGAGGTGTTCATTTTGTGCTTTACTAGTAGATTACGCTGGTCATGATGACAATTTTGGTACTAAAAACTGAAAGAAAACATGGCTTACCTCGTAAGGCGCTTACCTATTTTCCCAGTGGGTCGTTAGTATTGTAAAAGGAGCGCAGCAATACATACATACATATATATGTTTGTACGTACGTGCATAGGAAAAATATGTATTTTTGGATATTCATACAAAAAATTGTCATCTATTTCAATTCAATTTATTTTCACTTTGTTTAAATATTGTAATGTCGACACACATATCAGAAGACGTATTCACTGAAATTAAAAAAAAAAAAAAAAATTTAAGCCAAAATAATTCATTCGTTTTGTATATGAATAATTCATAAGCCGTTTTGAATCGATTCACGCAGCCCTCTGGTATGTATTTATGTATTTAATTTGATTAGCAATAGTGTGCTTTTAGGCTTAAGCTTACATAAACTGTCAGAGATGTGTTCCCAGAAGGGCCTTTGTGATTATTTTAACTATAATTAGAATTTAATTAGTAGTATTCTCGAATTACTTTATAATATGATACGCAAGCAAATTACTTTAGATATTAGTGAAAATTAGTATGACGTAAATTGTTGACCAGTTTATGGCATGGATGTGAATGTCGTTTAACAATGTAAGCGTAATAGGAATCCGTTGTGGTAATAGGAAAAGTAATCGTAATCGTAATCGTAATGTTAATCGGAATGGTAATTGTAATTATAATTATAATCAAAAACATAGTAGATACGGTTATCGTTGTCGTAATTGCAAAAATTAACATAATCATAGTCGTGATCGTAAGCTTAATAAAATTGATGCACTTTTTTGAAATTTTCTGAATACAAATGTGGTGTCATCGTTTTTCTTTCATTTTGGTCCACTATCTCGACAATAAGATGCTGACCTCGCTAAGGACTTTTGTTGTTTTCTGGCTCCATTTCATGTTTTCCGGCTTCAGTTGTCTAACACCTTTGCATTTCCTTCGGTTTTATTTCCAAAAGATCCATCGCAAATTCTTGGATCCGTGAATCCCTCCATTTATGTATATTTTTAAGGTTTTAAGTGTAATTTTGATTACTTTGCTATACACATAAGGAGGCTACGCAGCCTTGTTTCTATTCAAGTGCATTAATATAAGTGAAATAAAATACAAAGTAATCAAGGTGTTTTCTTAATATTGACCACTTTTCTTCAAAACCAATCATTCTTCAAAATAAGATCTATGTAGTCCCACAAGTCCAGATATATGCTTGGATCTTGAGGAAAAAATGTGTACCTATTCAAGTGAAGCGGGGTGTATGTACACCAGTGATGCTCGAAACAGCGCAGAACTCTTTAAAGCTCTGCAGATTTTATATGGACTTATTCTAACAAAGTATGTAAAATTATTTTCATGCCTTATTTATTTATGAAAATATAGTTAATTCTATAACGTAAACCATATAAATCAAAGTATCACACTTCATATAAAGCTAAAAAAAATTATAAAAAAATTCAACCAAATTTTCAACTTTTTATTCAGAATTTCTAGAAAATTTTTCGAGTATGCAGCTTTGTGGCCCATTCAATAAAGTGCAAGTTTAAACCGGCTGTAAAATGGCTTTGATTTTTGAGATTTTTTTTTTAAAACTGCATACTCGAAAATTTTCTATAAATTCTGAATAAAAAAACTGAAAATTTGTATGAAACATTTTTCGAATGTTTTTTTGAACTTTATATAAACTGCGAAACCTTGATTTATATGGTTTATATTATGAAAATGAATAGAATGAAATATATTTTCACAAATAAATAAGGCAAAAAAAATTCACAAAAATAATTGAGAATATTATATTAGAACAAGGTGTACACTTTCATTTGTCGCCTAATGTATGTGTCATTTGCTGACGTAACTCAAACCAGAGCTAAAACCGAATGTTAGTATGAGCCTACCACCACTCGTATTTGGTTTACGCCGATTCAATTATAAAATTCGTTCTTGTAAAATAATAAATTCAGAATTAACCCTTTCATCTTCTCAGCAATACATAAAACATAATTTAAATTTTCCATAAATGCATAGGCGTTAAGAGAGATTTGCATGTGCAAGTATGCGAAATAGTTACAAAGGTCAAAAATCAGATATTTATAAGTACATATGCACGTTGTGCCTTAACCACTTTAACTATACACATTTACATACAAGTATCCCGGAAGTACATATGTATGTACCAATATCGCGAGTCTGCAAGTAAAGGAATACTTGTATAAATACATATGTATGTATGTATGTAGATGCACTCCCGCGAACTTTCACACCAAAACCAATCAACTCTACGTACAACTTCATCCGTACAACTTTAATCACTTTCGAAATTAACTCAGCCCGACTTAATTCTATTCGATTCGATAAATGATAGAGTGACATTGACAGATATGTAAATAGTGAAGATATTGTGCGCCGGAAATGATGGGAAATGACAGCGTAACAGCCAACGATTCGAGAGCAGTAATGGCGGCAGGCGCAGCAGCCAATCAACGCTGTCTCAATCAACGTTTGTAATTAATCGTAGTGGCGACATAGATCGTATACCAGCGTATATACCATACTGAGGAGAAAGGAAAGATTAAGAGAAAGGTGATGTGTGTGGAATTTAGTGCTGGTTTTCAGTAAAGATATAACGTAGGATGGCACTAGTAGTGCAGTGATTGGAACGTAGGTTTCGAGGTGTTTGAAAAATACCTGAGTCTCACAGAAAATTTATTCAATGTTGGCAAAAGCATTTAGATACGCGAATTACAAACATATCGATGGTCCTATGCAATAACGATGCAATTCAAAATCAAAAAAAAATATTTTATTTTAACTACTAGCAGATAACCGGCATACTTCATTGCGCCTTAAAAGAATTTTTGTTTTGATACTCTCTTCTAAAACTCTTATGTGCTCATTCGTAAATAACAAAATTGATTTAAGGAAATTTATGAAGTGACACTTTCACACCATATTTCGCTTTATGCAGCATTCTTTATTTTTTATAATTGTGAACGTTAGTTAATATATTTTTTTGATGGTATTTAGAAGGTGTGTAAAGTATCGGCTTTCTGCCGGAAATTCAATTTATAATTTTATAACTTGAGTCTACATATCGCGCACGTTCCTAAAAGGTATGCTTATTCAATATTTACCTTATTTTATCCGGTTGACTAAGTTAAATTTTTCAAATAGGTGAGAACCTATTACAAAAATTTCTTGAACAGTATACTTTCTTAAAACTCTTTAGTTTAATACCCATATTGTAATATTTCATTTGTTTTATGGATAAAATGAATACAATTTTCCAAGAAGGTGGCAACCCTCATCAAAATTTTTTTGGCAGTAAAATTTCCATCATCCTGCTTCATAGATCAAATTTTTGTGGATTGGACTGATTAGCGCTATTCGCTAAGGATGAAATAGACTTCGTAATTTGAAAGCGTGGTTTCTTTACGTTTAAATTTTATATTTAAAGGTACTTTAAGGAGAACAAAGGTGTCAAAGACATATTAGCTCAGTAAATGTATGGATACACGTTTTTGGTCCGTTCGATGGCCACATAGGTCTATTGTTATGCGTTGGATATATAAAATTTCACCATACTTTATTTCTTTTCATATCTTAAATCTTGTTAATCTTTTGGCAAGACCAGAGTGCTAATTTAATCAAACTGCCTAAAGCTATCCAAATCTTTGAAGAAACTATTCCTCAAAAAGGCTAAGCGTATGCTACTTAATATTTGATCAAAGTCAATCGCTCTACAAAATCAAACCGTATCTTGTGTCATTATGGCCAATAGTCCTTTAAAGCTCTTTACTATCTTTCGAAAGACTAAGTGAAAGATATGCTAACGAGGAGGTCTTAACGTTATCCTGTTCGAATTTCAGCGATACGTTTGTTTTAATTAAATTAAATTGATTAATTATACATATATATTATTTATATATATATAAATTTTTCTTTTTAAAACAATAAAAACTGAAAATTAAAGGTAATAAAATTAACAATAAAATAACATTAAATAAAAATAAAACAAATTTAAATTCAAATATTTTTGAAAATTAAACAAAGTACAAAAAAAAATTTACATAATAAAAGCTAAAAATTAAATTATAAAAAGAAAACAATTACATCAAAGAAAAATAAAAAAACATAAAAATTAAGTAAAATTAAAGAAAATATATTTTTATTTTTAAAACAAAATCTTTAAGTTAAGAGAAAATTAAATTTAAAAAGACAACAAATAAAATGAAATCCTAAAAATTAAATGAAATAAAACAATCAACTTTTTTTTAAACAATAAATTATGAAAATTAAAAGAAATTGAAAAAAAAACAAACAAAAAATAAATTAATTAAAAAAGACGAAATAAATAAAATCAAATAAAAAATATACATACTTTTCTTTTTTAAACAATAAAATTTATGAATTAAAAAAAAATATACTAAAAAAATATTCTATAAAATAATTCTGGGAATCAGCCAAAAAAAATAATGTCTTTGGGTACAGTTTGTGCTTCAAGTTTTGGGACAAAATCTCTAGAGAAGTGTATGCTCCAATAGAAATATAACCGTACCTAGGCTGCATTTTGTTGGATTTTTGTTTAGTCTCCCCGATTAGGCTTTCGACAGGTCTTTATCACATTTTTTGGATTTGATTTGTAAGTAAATAATCGAGTTAAAGACGTAGTGAATAATTCCATTGACTCTGCAAGCATTGAGAAAAATTCCTCTATAACAAAGATTATAAAGCATTGCTACTACGTTGCCTTGCTGACCTTCACCGCTCTCTAGTCAGGGGCTGGTAATATTTCGCTGGTGATCTGTCTTGAGTTCCAGAATATCCAGCGAGGTTGCGTTTTTTTTCATTGAATCTCAAGCCTTGGATTGTGGCTTCCACGGAATTTCATTCCTATGTATTGCCAATAAGACAGCGTAAGCCACAGTTATCAAAGAGTGGAGGGAGAGCATTTATTCGAAGTTGGCTGCGCTTATATCGCCTATTTTGATTTAGTCAGTAACGGGAAAGACATGAGCAGGGCCCGAGCAGTCTCCTTAAAGGGATCCACCAGAATGTATCTCCAATTCAACACTGTCAGATCCGCTAGCTCCCGTTCATAACTGCCAGAATCAGAGACTCTATGTTGATAATTCTAAATACATTGAGATCACGTGTAGGGGTAAGAGGGCTATTAAAGTCTAAGGATTTAAACCTCGCACCTCCACCGTCGGCATTAAGTATGTTTTGGAAGCCACTCCTTAGTAATTGAAAGAGTGGACTCAAGGAGTTTCGAAGCAGCCCTCTCATACAGAATACCTCTCGCCTTCTCAAGCACATCCCTCAAGTCATCGGGTACGGTATTGTGGCCGATTTTCTGCAGTAGTCTTGGAGTGAGTCAACATATTCAGCTTGCGGAGCTATCCGGGATACCTTTTGTGAGTTCAAAATATATCTGGTTCTGTCGTCAGCTACTGACCCGAAAACTTTCGCCGATTTATATGAGGTTACGCAGCCTACTACTAGTGGGCTGTATTCGCAAACAGCAACAATTAATTTCGACCGATGCAGCAAAAGTGGCGAATTGAAAATTGAAGA
>NW_016181478.1:0-6266 GCF_001687245.7 Rhagoletis zephyria | reverse complement strand
AATTTACCACAAATAGACTACATGGTCCAACGATTTTTGCAGGGTAGTGTTCAGTGTCGAAGGAAAGTCCCAACATCCGACTATGGCGAGGGGCGAATAGCATTTTTGCGGCTGAAAAACAAAAAGCTTTGGGCTTTCAGAAAAATTAAACACATAAAGCCCTTTAAACCACTCATTTTCCGGTTATTCATTTCAAATATTCCACATTAAAGTGCGATTTTTTTTGGCTATACTGCCTCATGTTGCCACAACATACATACACACTTAATTTGCATTCAAAGCTTTTGTCCATTGTCAATAGTTAATCAACTTCAAATATTTTGACAGTTAATGTCTTCGGCAACTTTTCCCACCAATTAATACGCCTTTAACTAACTAACGTCGCTGCAATTGCAACTTTCTCAAGCTAATTGAAATACAGGCAAATGAGAAATGCATAATAATTATGTAGCTGCAGTGGCAATAGAAGGAGAAATATTATATTAATTGAATTGATTGACTGCCCAATTGAATGAGTGACATTCGCCGGTTTGCTTGGACATGTGCATGGTGTGCTGTCTGTGATGATATTAGATATGTATGTACATATGTATTACTGGTCATGATGATCATCATAATAATGACAATCCCACATTCCAATCGTACAACCATTGCTTGAACGAACGATCAATGAACAAGTCGATCGCATACGCACCGACGACATTTACTTAGGTGGTAAATGACGCATGAAATGGTTGGGTGCTCCGTAACTTTTTTATTGATCGCATATCTAAAATGAGCAGGTTAATCTATTTGATTGTATGAGGGTGTACAAGTATGGGAATTTTATTAGAAATTTTTTAATTAGTTCAATGCTGATATGCCATGGAAAATCAAAAGAAATAAGTATACACAGAAATCGGAGAATTTTCAATAGGATTATTGTTTGAACTTATTATGAGCGTAAAAGAGAGATACTTATGTATGTAGATTAGAGGTGGCACTTATTCAGTTATTTAGTAAGCGAGGAGCCTAAGAAATTCCTTAACCACTTACGAACCGTTTACACATGTACCGGTTTTTGACCAGCGCTCAAGCTGTGCTGATATGAGTCCCAACTACCCGCAGGCAGGCAAAGGCGCTGTCGCCCTTTCCTTTCCCATTGAAACCAACTATAGCTTTCCTAGCCAAGTTATCCATCTTACAGTTTCCTGCTACAGCAATGCGGCCTGGTGCCCGTAAAAATTTGTTTATGAAAAGATCTGAAGCCACCGAAAATAAAGGTCAAACATCCTCAAGGATTTGATTGCCGCTTGTATATTAGAATAGATTTTTATCTGTTTATTGACATCATAAACACCAGCAGTACGTTGACTGGTTGGAAACTAAATCTGAGGAGGATGGAGTGTTTTCGAGGTATTCGTCCAGTTTTAGACGGACCGTCCAATTCTACAATATTTTACTTTCTGACTCCTTTCTTATAGTCTTGAACGAAACCGTCCGCTAAGGGTAGGAATGAAGAGAGTGCTGCTCAAAGCCAGAGGTAACTACGCAGTGATCAGTGTTAAATTAGGCAAGAAATTTCAGCTATCATTAACATCTAAGCCCTTTCTTCGATGTTAGGCTTGACTTGAGTCTATCAAAAGGCGGCAAGCCAACGTTTCCAATTGAGGGAATAGAGGCGTGGGGTATATTATATCCCTTACTGGTATTAACGGCTAGTTCACTGCGTGCGCGGATCATTTAGGTAGACTTGGTCCAGGTAATAAAGGTTCATCCCTCTATTTCGGCAAGTAACTTATGACTTAATTAGGCCATTGCAGATTAGGTAATAATCTGCACAAACTCGGGATATTGCCTAACGATTCATGCTGATTTTTTGGCAATGCAGCTAAATCTTCTGATCATCCTCCTCTCGGACGCGATGCAGTATCGAGATGACGGGATAAACTAAATTGGCAGGCCTAGTACAAAGAAACCAATTACATTTATTTTAAAGGATAAAAGCATATACCAATACTTTTTTGTTACATTGCCAAATTTCATTTAGCTTAAGCACTTATTCTGAAAGAATTAAATTTGGGAAAGGTTTTTTCAATTTTTGCTGTAAACACCGTAAATTATCAATTTTAAAAATTAATTGATTTTTATTATTTAGAGAGATGATGGTGATACAGAATTTTAAAATTATTTCATTTGACATAATGATATTAAGGTATTTTTATTTATTTTTTAAATACTTTAACTTAATTGATTCACAATTTCTAAGACGATTTTTAAAAGAATCGTTTTTAAGCCGATTTTCTTTGAAATCCGCCCTACTGTGATATTTTATTTAATTTATTAACTAAAAAATTTTAAAATTTTCACCGGTGGCAACCCCCTTATAAATATTTTTAAAATTAGCCGTTTTGCAACCCCTTCCGCCCACATTGTTGTAATATTTTATTTATTTAAATAATTGATTGATTTTAATCTTAAGCAAAGGTGGCAACTCTCTTAAATAAATATCCTATATGTTAAACCGGGATATAGCCTGTAGGTATGCCAAATTTTTGGCGGGTTGAGCGTTAAAAAGCTCCAAAATACCGTTAGTTTGGCAACCATTTTTTTTTTACAGCGACACTAATTTTCTTCCATACGAAGTATGTTCGAAAATTTCGAAATATGGAAAAAATTTTCAATATTTGTACAAATTTGAAATTCGAATTTGTATGGTTTTTATTATATGTAGAATGGACTAAATAAAAAAAAAAAATATTACAGGAAATAATAAAAAAAATAAATTGTCAGGACTTGTCAATATGTGGTTGCCGCAATTTTATGCTAATCACTATGGGGATATTCATAGTTAAAATGGAGTCAGTAGCAACTTTTTGACATTAATATGGGGACTCTGAATAGTCGCAAAAAAGTATTTCGAAGAGAGTACTTCATGCCCTTATTTCTTCCCAAGTAATTGTTGCGTCCCCAGTCTAATGTAATATGCATATTCAGAATTACTGTAACTACTAATTTACAAAGAGGGTTTTTCTAAATACAATTATACATCATCATTTGCATTTTAATTCCTAGCAATTTCCCTTCGATAAACAAATAAATGCCAATTGTCAACATAAATGTGTTTTTAATAAATAAATACTATTATAATATCCACAATAATTGCATGGTTGACACATCGCGTATGCAAAAGTTGCAATTTCTACAGCCTACAGTGAAGCAATTGATTGTTGTTGTTGCTCATCATTATTATTAAGCATTATTATGTTGTTGCTTTTTGCTGCTGCCGCTTCTGTGTGCGACGTGATTGCAATGTTGCTGCGCTAATTTTATAGTCAATTTGTTTTGAATTGTGGGTTGCTTTGCGCTTTTTTGTTGCTGTTGCTGCTGTGGTCTTTTCTTTGTTTTACTTGTCGCTTCTTAGTTTGTTCCACGCGTAGCAACACCATTTTAATTGCTTCATCATTTGTTGCATTGCGCATGCGTTTTGTTTGCATAATAAGCGGCACGCACGTCTCTGTGTGTCGAAAGGCTTTGCTTGTCGTTAGTTAGGCAAATTCCTTCAATCAAAAACGGCAGGGACTGGTTATTGTCTGCAGAAAAGTGGGCATAGCAATGCACTTGGCAATGGCATGGATATGAGAAGTTTTACCTACTAACATTAAGTCTTTTGATATTGCGGCTTACGGGAGTAAATGGAGTGAATATTTTCATTATCTTGGTTGGAATTCGTGAAGACATTCGCGAAAATTTATAAATCCAGCTAGCCTTAATGCTGAGGTTTACCTGAGTACGAGATTTCTCATACCAGATTTTTTTCCATATTTTATTTTTCATGCAGAAAATCTAGATACTCTGGGAACATTTCTGCATCAAAAAGAAAATTTTGAAAAAAAATGTGGCCTAAGCTTTTTGGCGGTTAGCGCTCGATATACATATACATATAAAGAGATTTCCATCTTCATCTCAGCAGGAATAATCCTCTGTCTTGCGACCATTTGATTCTTGTTTTAGTTTTTGATAGAATTTAGGGCCTACATTTCTGTCTGTTGGCTTTTTAAGCTGTTACCTTTTCCACAGTGACTCTCGAATGTTGCTGTTGCAGTTCGCAGGATACAACCCTCAGTTGCTGTCATTTTCATCTTCCGACTCCTAGAGCCCGTGCTACATCGTTAGTCGCTGTCCGCAAGGCTTCGAATGTCAGGATCGTCGGATGGGACGGGGGCTTAGACAAGAGAGGGAAGTGTTGAGACGACTTTAATAGGCTGATCACATTTGAGCCAAAGTGGACTTCGACTGACGCGGTAATTCCATTCCGCTGATGAGTGGTGGTGCAGACCGGTTCGTACTATGTCGCGGTGTACATTGTTCAAGGCTTGGTGTTGCTCCTGCGAGAATGGAGGGTCACTTACGGCTTAACTTCATTCTACCAGCCGAGCAGGTGAATTTTCGTTACGAAGCCGAGCTTTTTTTGCATGATATGCCAAGAAGAAAAGTTTTGAAAGCAAAGCGTCTTTGTGTTTCGTGGTGAACGTGATGTGCCGAGGACAAATCGCTTTATAAGTCACAAGCAAGGTTTCATTGTCCGCACCTTAAGTCCTGTCGACAAATGACTTTGGGCCCCTTTTTCACACAAAACCACGGTGACGAGTGCGCAAAAGGAGTATAACCTGAACCCGTCGCAGTCCATGTTGAGGTTTGGTGTAAGCTCCGTTGAAATTTGTAGGTTCCTGAAAGTGTAGGATCTTGTAGGAAAGATAAAAAGTAGTCCTCTCGAAAAGGTTTTGAAGTTTTGTTCGATCCACAAGATGGTGTAGTCGTTGGCGTAGTCACTAAAGTAACTCCAGTTGGCGGCAGAGGGAGTTTGGCGCCGGAGATCGAACGTTCCCTTGAGGAACCTCTTGCTTAATCCTATGGGTTTTGTTCTTAGCGTTGCGGAATTCGACTGATTATTAGCGTACACACAGATAACGCAGCCACCAAAGCAAAGTGTCTGAGTTCCGGGAACAAGCTAGCTTTTCCTCATCTATTTTGATGCGCTAAAAACGAATTTGACATCCGTTTTGCTCCACCATTTCAGGATTGGTTTTTGAAAGGCAGATATTATGTGAATGTCTTGTTTTTAAGATTAGGAAAAAATCCTGACACGACGAAACAAAACGGACTTCAGATTCCTGTTCAGCTCATCTAAATACATAGGGCTCTTCCCATAGTCCAACCCTGAGCTTCGACATTTTTTTTGTGTGCGGCTCTGACCGATCTATAAGAGCCGCGTACTCGTATAGGATTCCCTTGGGGAGTGTCGCGCAGTTGACTTTTTGGAAGGTTTTCGAACGGCCAATAGCGACGAGGACCGTCTGCTGGATCCAACCTTCGCTCATCTATGAGATGATGACCTTCAGTGTTTCGTGTTGGCGATCTACGATAGGGTTATGTTTATTCAGGTCTTGAAGTAGCCCCTAAATGATCTTTGTCACTGTGGATAGGAGCAAGGTTTGTGTTTAAGATACTTCAAGATTCTCATTCTTCAATTGCGCCATACGTTTAGCTTATTTCCGGCAACAAGTTTTTCTGTTCGTTTTCATAGATTCATTTGCATTTTTTACCCACAGACAGCCATTTGAAAAATGTTTGCTATTTTTTGCTCTATGCAAATATTTCTATAACAATTCTAACGATATTGTCATTCATTAGCATTAATGTTGGATGTTGTCAATTAACAGAAAATATTTAATTATGCATAATTTGCAAATTGCAATCACTTATTTTGATTAGGAGGGCAACGCAGCTGTCAAAGTGTCTGAGCTGTAGAGAAATGTTGTTCTCAACGTTGCACGTTTGCACACACCCAAATATACGCCCAATAAAATTATCGCAGTGCGCACGACTCGACTCCTTAAAAGCACACAAAAAAAAATTGACAATCGCGACGACGTGTGATACACCTCCAATTAAATTATTGTATAGATGGCATGTAGTAGAAGCTGGTGGGACAAAGAGGCAGGCACTACTCGAAATAGTTGTAGGTGAGGAAATATTAATTGCTTAATAACAATTATGGAAATATTATTATTGGCATTTAGTGTAGTTTAGAAAAACTCAAATGAATCTTACACCAACTGATGCCAGTGCAACCGTCTCACCTCTCACTTTGCTTCTTCTAGCTAAACTCGGAAATCGCGGCTATTGAGTCATTACTTTCACATCACAGTGCATACGTAGTCTATAAATAACTATTTATGTATGTACATAAGCACTCTTGTTAGCTGTATGTAGCCATCGCCACT
>NW_016181477.1:0-6266 GCF_001687245.7 Rhagoletis zephyria | reverse complement strand
AAGGGCGGACGTATTTTTGCGCAGAACTTTTCTCTGCGTAGGCGGCCTTTTCGCTTTTCGCTATTTGCGTTCAACATGTCAAGCCGGAACTCTAATTCTTCTGGATTAGTCGAAATTGTTTATCCAGAATGCCCGATTTTACTCGCTGTATGCTCCTCTTTAAAAGCGACCTTTGTCGTTTTAAAGCCTTGGTGTCCTCAACCTGGACTTGTGGATTATCAGTTTTGCTCTTTTTTTTTTTTTTTTTTTTTTTTTTTTTNCCCGGACTTGTGGATTCTCAGTTTTGCAATTTTTTTTTGTTTTTAGTTATGTTATAAACTCACAAAAGTGAATATTATAAATTCCCACGAAAACTAAGAAGAAATGGTTATGAGAAAGCAGACGATAGGTAACTTAATAGCCTCCACAAATCTCGACCAGAAATGAGAAAGACAACAGTTGGACAAGGCCACGAAAAGATGAGCAAGCGCAGTCGCACAAATGCAATAAATGCAACGAAAATTGTTCCACAAAGGGGCAAAAAATCGAAAAGTTCTTGGTTTTATTAAAATTTTGTTTACCAATTTTATTAGAATATTTTTAGAGCAAGCTTCAGTTTCGTAAAAACGGCGAACAATTGCCACACCCTTTATTCGAAAAATCCCACTCTACCCTTGTTTCACCTTCACAGTACGTATGGATGTATATACACTTCTGTATGTATGTGCATATATAAATAAATAGTTGTATACAGGCAAGTATATATGTTTATTTATATGTATACGTATGTATTGAATATTGACCAAGGAGATGCCAATAACTGAAAGTGTGATAAGTAATTAAGAATTTAATCTCGATTTAGTTCAATTTTATTGTTATTAAAATTTATTTCGCTTGAAACAACACAACTTTCAATTGTTCGCACTCGTTACCTTGTGTGAATGCGTAGGCTTTTTGCCTGCTTTCACTTCCCTCTGGCAGATTAAACAGTTGCAGCTCATCACAAGAGTCGGCACTAAAGGTGCAGGAACACGAACGCAGCGACAGCAAATCACAACTCCCAGGCTTATCAACGGTGATGACGGCAGCAGGATGACTCGATGGTAAGTATTACGTATGTACGTGGAAATTTTTTATTTTATTATTAATTTTTCCAACAATCTTTTCAGCTTCAGCGGCAAATGGTGGCCGGTGTTCTTTGACGATTTGTCTGTGTAGGTGTATATGTGCTAAATATTTTTGGCCGAAATTTTGTGTTCAACACTGTGTCCGTGTTTGTGTGTGATACACTGTATGTTTATGCACTTGAACGTACCGCTCAGCACAAGTATGTGGTGTTTTTTTATTTATTTTATGCGCATGTACTTATGTACATAAATATGTATGCATGCAATTTAAAATGCAGTTTGTCACCAATCTGGCTTTTTTATGATTTAGCACAATCACCGGCATGTACACACACATGTACAGATGTATACAAATCTATTTTGCACCTTGCTTATTTGTTGGTTTGTACAGTTCAATAGTTAATGTTTTATGTGTTTTTGTTTTTGTTTGCTTTTTAGTTTAACACGAAACCGGACTTGCAAGCGGCGCGCGCTGCAATTGTTGTTGCAGAATAAAATTCAAGGTTTGTTCACGCAAGGTTATGGTTTATCAAAATTTGTTAAGTTTTAATTTATTCTTAAACACTTTGTTTTAGTTAATTTTGCACTCAGGTCCCTGCTCGGGCGCCATGAAAATCCTTAAGACTTTTTAAGGATGTACCAGTTTATTGCGAACACGGTTTCACTCTGTTTGTACGTACATATGTACTCTATGGTATAATTTCTCTATTGGGGGAGTGCACAAGGAGCAACAACAACGCCTTTCCTAACTTTCCGTTTCACGAATAATTGGTCTGCGCGCTTTCGGTTCTACTTTACAAGTGATTTATTTATTTTCAACTTCATTTTACTTACTTGACCTACGATTTAAACTAACGGCTTAGAATAGTTGTTAATATGTACATAAGAAGTATGAGAGTTCAACGGCTTTATGAGATTATGTACGATAAAAATGTAAGTATGTATCTATAAATATGTAAATAAGGTAAGTATAGAGTAAACAGGTAGTTGAATGTAAATAGGTTAAGTATATATGTAAGTGGTAAGTATGTTAGACAATAGGTTTAATTCGTAAATGAGGTAAGTTTAGTAAATTCAATTTCGCAATATATTTATGTTTATATAATTCATTTTTAATTAGGAAACCGAAGAAAAATAGAACATCTGGCGCAACAAGAACTTTCAGATGTATTATTAAAATCAGATACTAAAACTACAGAAGTGTTGTTAAATTATCTAAAAAATAAATTTAACCTTTCTACAAATTTGGAAAAAGCAGTCGAAAAGAAAATTTCTCAATTTTTCTTGCCAACTTAAAAAAAAATTAAAAAATCTTTAAGTATGGAAAACACATTTCTTGAAAAAAAATATAATTTGGTTAGATGGTAAGTTTTCAGTATCCGAGACATTATTTTCAAAAAATCGATAAACCAGGTTAGATCTACTCTTTCGAACGACAATGTTAATGTAATGGAAGAAGTAGAAAAAGGCTGTTTAATACATATTATTAAAGATACTGAAAGAAGAAAAAGTTCTGAAGAGCAGGTCTCTAAAAAGGACGAATAATAATAAATAATTTGAATAAAGTTTCATTGAATCCGAAAATGGTTTCATTTAATTTGAAAAAGGTTTCGCTTCATCTGAAAAAGGTTTCAATTAATTTGAAAAAGGTTTCATTTAATTTGAAGAAAGTTTCATTTAAACTGAAAATGCTATATTTTGCGGTCAAGTATATCCTTAAATGTAGGCAGCTAACTTTTTTATCAAGAGTAAATTCGTATTTCTTGGTAATTCCGTATGCATGGAGTAAGGTATTTTTTTCTAAAAATTATTAGAATCTCACAAATTAAACATCAGGTAAAAGGTGCGGTTGTCTAGTTTTCGAATATATACATCTTTTTTTGTTAGGTTTAAAGATTTATTATTTATAGGGTTAAAGGCCCAGTGATACTAGTAGCGGCTGAAATCCCGCATTCTCACGTAGTGTCACTTAAAACATCATAACTTCAAATGGCGCAAACTTGCGCAAACTTTTTTTTTTCGTGTAGTAGGTGGATTTTTCATGATTTTAATGAATTCAAATTCAAAACATAGCCAAGCGGCGAAAACCTTCGAAACAAAATGTGTGTTTTATTACAGAAGCTATTGCTGCAACCTGCTATTTCAAAATAAAATATTTCTAGCTAATTTTAACTCAAGTCCATATTTCTTAATAGGTCCTTGCTAGGAAAAAATTCCCAAACTGCGGATCTGAAAATTACTGTGTTGCGAGTAAAATTTTCAACAAATTGAATATGTCAACTTCTTAAGCAATTTTCACTTTATTTCATTAAATAACCAAACAAAAAATCATTAGATCATTAAAGCACGCTTTATTCCCTAAAGAATGATACCAAACACTTATGTTATTTACAATCTTACTATCTTACTAATATTAGGGGTATTCTCGAAGTATTGCACGATGCACGTATTGCACGAAATGCAAAAATACTATCCCAAATTTCGAAGAGTACGAGAGCACCCCATTGCAAAGTGGTAGAATGCATGGGTAGCAAGCAGCGAAATTATGTATCAAATACAATAACAAGAGACAGCAGAAAAAAATGAAGTGAGCGAGATGAGAGGAATGAGAGAAATATGTAGCAATTCCAACAACAAAACAACTAGCACAGGGTCGCATATATCTTGCTATGCTATTTTGCAAAATATATACATGGGTTTCGACGTTGCATATTTTGCAGCGATAGGAAATGTNCGGGACGAAGTTCGCCGGTTCTGCTAGTATATCTTACTAATATTATAAATGTGAAAGTTTATATGGTTGGATGTTTGGGAAATCATCACGCGGAAACGACTGAACGGATTTGCATGGAATTTGGTACGCAGATATCTTATGGGCCACATTCGTTAATAGGCTATTTTCTAAGAGTTGCCACCTGTTAAAAAAGTTTAATTATATTAATACGCGGAAACGACTAAACGGATTTGCATGAAATTTTGCAAGCAGATAGCTCATGACCTATAGTGGAAAATAGGCGAATTTTTTAAAAGAGTTGCCACCTGTTAAAAAAGTTTAATTATATTAATACGCGGAAACGACTAAACGGATTTGCATGAAATTTTGCAAGCAGATAGCTCATGACCTATAGTGGAAAATAGGCGAATTTTTTAAAAGAGTTGCCACCTGTTAAAAAAGTTTAATTATATTAATACGCGGAAACGACTAAACGGATTTGCATGAAATTTTGCAAGCAGATAGCTCATGACCTATAGTGGAAAATAGGCGAATTTTTTAAAAGAGTTGCCACCTGTTAAAAAAGTTTAATTATATTAATACGCGGAAACGACTAAACGGATTTGCATGAAATTTTGCAAGCAGATAGCTCATGACCTATAGTGGAAAATAGGCGAATTTTTTAAAAGAGTTGCCACCTGTTAAAAAAGTTTAATTATATTAATACGCGGAAACGACTAAACGGATTTGCATGAAATTTTGCACACAGATAGCTTATGACCTAGGTTAGAAAGTAGGCTACTTTTTTAAGAGTTGCCACCTGTTAGAAATGTTTAATTTAATTAATACGCGGAAACTAGTGAACTGATTTGCATGGAAGTTTTCACACAGATAGCGTATGAGCTAGGTTGAAAAATAGGCTACTTTTTTTAAGAGTTACCACCTGCTAAAAAAGTTTAATTAAATTAATACGCGGAAAAGTCTGAACGGGTTTCCATGAAATTTTGCAAGCAGATAGCTTATGACCTACAGTAGAAAATAGGCTAATTTTTTGGAAGAGCTACCACCTGTTAAAAAAGTTTTAATTAAATTAATACGCGGAAACGACTGAACAGCAGTGTTGCCAGAACTTTTTGGACGAACCGGCTAAATTGGCAAATAAAACCGGCTAAAAACGGCTAAAAAGTTTCCCCTAAATTTCACATGTTTCATTTAAATTAATCACTTGTAAAAAGACTATTTCTTGGAGAGAAGTTACAAATTCGAGCCGGAAAAAATTTTGCCAGCAAGAATTTGCAATTAGGAAAATCATATGATTGTGGCGCATGGTTGGATTTTTTGTTGACGATAATTTGAGTAAACGAGTTCGTTAAATTTAAAAATTTACAAACTGGAGCGATTTTAAAATGAAAAATCACAGTTACACAAAAGAACTGGTCAGATTTTTCAGAAATCCCTTCAATTCTGATGTAAAATATGATGCTAAAATACTACAGATCTCCCATTTAGATGGCCGGTCATATGACCGGCAGATGTCTCGTAGGATTCCCAGAGAGTTTTGCTTTACATAGAAATTTGTGCTCTTTTATTTTCATTTTGACTCACTTCAGTGTTGGTTCCTTAAATTCAAGTTGGCATTCGGTTTTTGGAATTTAAATAAGTTCTCAGCAAAAAAGTTTGTTTAAAAAAATACTTATGTGTACATAGTGCTTGAAAATATCAATTTTCCCCTTACCTTAAACCTTTGGGAGTGGGCAAAAATGATGTTTTGTAATTTAGGCAGAATTGAATATGCGCTATCTGGGAAGACAATATCTTCATGTAATATTTATTCTGTTTGTTGGCACTATATCCAAACACAAACGCGTCTTAACAGCCCAATTCCCCTGCAAACCAAAGTTCCCGAAATCTTAACGAAATTTTAAAGAAACTCGGAAATGTGTTTCGAATTCTGTAATGATTTCTTTACGAATTTTCAAAGAAAATCGTATGAAGGGGTTGACACGAACTCGTAAAGAAATATCTATAGGACTTTTTAACTAAAATTCTAAAAGATTTCTTTAGGAATATTTTGTTAAATTTCTGAATGAAAATTCTAAAGGATTTCTTTAAATATATTTTGTTCAATTTCTAAAGGAAAATTCTAAAAGATGTCTCTAAGAATATTTTTTCAGCATTCTGAAGAAAAGTTAGAATAGATTTCTTAAAGAATATTTTGCCAACCTTCTGAAAGAAATTAAACACGGAAATTTTTGGAAATTAATCGCTACAGTTTATTCGGTTTATATACTATATGAAATGTATGAGAGCGGGATTTCAATTACTATCCGGCTGTTTGCGACGATAGCGACCAAATAATTATAAAATGCTTGTTTGCCTATGAGGCAGCTTAATGTTAGCTAAAAAGAATTCAGAATTCAGAATAGTTTTCAAGGTTTAAGGTAAGT
>NW_016181475.1:0-6269 GCF_001687245.7 Rhagoletis zephyria | reverse complement strand
CAAAGTTATAATACCATTTCATGCTCATGAAAGGTATAAAAATATTTATTGGAACAAAAATGGTGGGTAGGCACTGCGGCCAATGGTAATCAACACTTACCACCTCTGCATTCCACAGAAAACCCCGGAAGCATTGTCTGGAGGAAGCACCAGACTAGGCCGAGCTTACTTGGAATTGCATTTCCCTTAACCAATCAATATTATCTTTTCCCTGCTGTTTTCGCCCTAATTTTTTTTTTAGAATTACTAAGCTAAAGCCGACCTCAATAAGGGTTTTAATTAAAACAATTCCTACACGCCTTTTCACTTTTTCCAGAGGCAGAGTCCTAATTTTGGCTTCGAATATCCTCTTAAAAGTAATTGATGCTGAGTTGGATTCCAAGGCTTTTTGATATCAGTAAAATTTTTTGTGTTAACTTTTTGCTAGCATAGATTCTTCTTCTTATTTGTCTAAGCAATTTTGGCTGATTTCAGCAAAGCACGCCAGTCGTTTTTCTTCTGTGCCAACTGACGCCAATTGGAAATGCCAAGAGAAGCCAATTCCCCCTCCACCTGGTGTATCTATGGCAGTGGTGGTCTCCCGCTTCCTCTGCTACCACCAGCGGGTTTCGAGTTGAATATTTTTAAAGCTGGAGCGGCGCAGTCCAATCGAACGGCTTGGCCAAGCCAGCGGATCCGCTGTATTTTAATTCGCTGCTCTATGTCTATGTCGTTGTCAAGCTCATACAGCTCATCATTCCATCATCTGCGGTACTCGCCGTCGCCAACGCGTAAAGGCCCGAAATCTTCTGTAAAATCTTTCTCTCGAATATTTCCAATGCAGGATTTCGCCCTGGTCTCGAAACCTTCCGTAAGTCGCCTAACTCGCTGGTAAAATTTTCGGGAGTTCTTCCTGTCGGCCAGCATTTCCAGCTCTTCGCACTCACGTATTTCTTGCTCTCTCTTCTTATTGCGGTATAGATTAACATTTTATTTTTTTTTACTGAAAATCGCAGTATTAATTATTGAACACATTAATTAAATTTGGTTTTCGATATTTGCATATTCCCCACTTTTTTATGATTTGTAATTAATGGTTAAGATTTTTCAAACAAATTCTTAAATGTTGACGCTTTCACTTTCAATTAAATTTTTCCCTATTTTTATTCTTGTTCTTATCTTAAAATTGTTTTACTTAGCGCATAGCTATTGGCAGAGAACTTGACTTTGATATGGCCATTAACTTAAAAAGTGGCATCAACAACAAAACGCATAATGAGTATAATCACAGCAACACAATAACAATGCGCACAATAACCACCAAAAGGGGACACAAAAGGGAGAGGCAGAGTGAGAGAGAAAGGAGCGCGTTAATTTATGCGGATTATTTTTTTTCCATTCAAATTTTAATTTAAAGCTATTTTTGTGCTATCGTTAATATTCAAAATATTTTCTTAAGCGCAGAAGATTTCATTGGCATATTCAAATTTAAATTTAAAGTATCGAATTAAGGGAAGTGCGAATAGCGAATCGCGTACGCCATAACCGACGGGCGTAAACGGGAGTGAACACACTTTACAGCAGATGCTGGGTTTATTTAGTATGTCTTCTCATATTCAAATTTAATGAGTTTAACGCGCGACGTGGCCAAATACGTGAGGCGGATGACAGCCGCTGGCGGACAGTGGTCAACTTTACAATCTGCAGTGCAACAAAGCACACACGAATGCACACACAATGACTGAGCGTGTCTTGTCGGCAGTTACACTTTCATTACTTTCACAGAAACAATGTTCGCGAGTAATAATGAAAAGATCCTATGCATCTATGAAGTCTATGAAATAGTTGTTGTCGAAATTTAGTGCTTTATGAATAACAATGACCACCCAGAAGGAGGTAAATTCGAGTCACGCTGAAAATTCAATATTTTCACAATTTTTTATTACTTTTCATGCGCTTATCTTAATGCGAAAAATGCACTAACTACACTGTTATATCCAAAGGTTGGCTTTGGAATTTCATTATACGTCTGTTAGTTGGATCCGATGGTAGGACGCGCGCGACCGTGTCCGACACTGTGTCCGGCTAGCGACACAATAATGTTTGCGAACGCACTCAAAGTGATGCAGCGCGCCAGCACAGCCGCCAGACAGACGGCGCAGCCATCGCAACAGAGCAGCGGAGCAAAACAGCAAATCTTTTGGGCATCATTCGCTCATTCATGTCTAGCGCGATGCGGATGTAATCGTTTACATAGAGCTTCACAGAAAGGGCGAATGACAGAAGCAGGTAATGTGCCGCGTTTGTCTAAATCGGCATTTAAATTGCTTAACTTTGCATTCAACTTTTTTTTTTGTGTAAATGGCCTTTCGACAAACCGCTTTCAATGAAATTTGTCGGCAGCCAGCTTTCGTTCAGCTTTTGATTCAACTGCCTGTGAAAGTTGGACAATGTAAGTGCCTTTTAAGTTTCTATAAGTGTAGCTATCACACAGTCGACGTCGGGAAATATACAACAATAACAGCAACGAATTCAAAAATAGTTATCTGCACAGAAATAATACTCATACGCTATGTAGCACCAAGTACCAACGCAAATATTTACCACACGGGTCTCTCGTGTATTATTGTTGTTGCCTTACTGTTTTTGTTGAGCTTTTAATTTTATTTTCACGTGGCACACATGTGATAAAATTCATTCATACATTTTGCGATGGATAAGAAAGCTTCGCTCACATTGCTCATACGACATAGTGTACTTTGAGCGCGCATATATGTACGTATGTCTTCACAAATGGCTGCTTCTTAAGGTAGCTTTTATAGAACAAAGTGAGCAGCTAGTACATAAAGGGGATTTTTCGCTCTGTAACCGAGCAAAAATAAAGAGAAATGGAGAGAGAGAGTCGTACCAAGTGATGTTTGAAAACGACCTGTTGCTAACTTTCTCCTCAATATAAAGTTACGGAAGATGATACAAGGACAACAATTTAGGTACATTTGGAAAATGGTCTTATAACTTTTCAAGAAACCCTTTGTCATTTACTCTCCTTTGCTAAGTTCCCTTATTTAAGGGAACCAAGTGCAGTGAGATTTTTCTGAGCTTGGTGTGCACAAAGCGTGTTTTTAGGAGTTTATTCAGAGACCGAAAATAAACGCTTTTTCAAAGGTGCCCTTTTATATACCACCTCATTTTTCAAATCGCGCGAATGGTGTAAATCGTATGACTTTGTTAGCAAGAGGCAACCCTATTCAAACAAATAAAACCTTTTTGCACATCCACAGACCCGGCCCTTTTCATTTGAAACCTCTTTTTTTTTAATACAATGAACGGTGCAGGTTTTATGATTTTAAAAATGGTGGCATCCCTATTCAAAAAAGTCATACCTTGTTGTTCAGATCTGATGCAGTCAACAAAAAATGTCTTCATGTATTGTATGTATAGTGTACAGATATAGAATTGGTCTGACCTTGGTTTTTCGGTATTAGGGGGCTATTAGAATTAGAAGATAGGAGCTTTAAAACTATCACATTCGAATATACACAAATATGGAATACTTTATTTGTAGCTCTGGTTTTGGAATTTTTGATTAAAATGTATATTTCCGATATGTCCAATCATGGGATGAGCTTAAAGTAGACACAGTGCAAAAAAATTTATGTATTTGTAACAAAAAAATATTTTGTCGCAAATAATTTAAACTAACTTTTCTACTTGTGGGGATATATACTTATTAAGCCAATCTGATTGGTGGTTAAGCATTGCTTTAAACTTTTTATATAACTAGTGAAATTTATAAGACAGCTTCACTTGAAGTTTAACATAATTTTGTGGGTATACAATTTTTCGAGTGCTTACTTTAAAAGGTGATATTTAAAATACCTAGAAAGCGAGCTAAATTATACTTAGATAAAGTAAGCATTAAATACTATGACACGCGTATTTCATCACATAGTTCCAGCTGCGAGGAACCGCGAGTTCAGCTCTGATATGTACGTGGAGCCAAACAAGTTTTGTAGAAAGTGGGCGTCAAACTAAGAAACCCATCGTTATCTTCCAAATTGGAAAATTTTGGCGCTAACGAACAGTGTACACCAAATTTCATACAAATCAAGTAAAGAAGTATAAGTTCGGGCGAAACCGAACTTTATATACCCGGCGGAGGTATCAACTATCGTCGTTTCGACTTTCTCTAAACTATATTTGCATGATAATCAGGACTGTATTTCCCCGATTTCAAACTTTTTCGATAGTATGTTGAATTAGAGTTAATGAAATAATTGAACCAAGTTTGGTAGAAATCTATAAAGTGGTTACCGAGATACACCTTGTAGTCAAAAAGTGGGCGGTGCCACGCCCAATTTCTAAAAGTCTATAGCAGTCTTATTTATTGTTAGGAGGTTGTTGCAACTATTAAGTTGGAGTAAATTAACGTCCTCAGTTATTGAAATATCGAAGTTTTCGGATGTCTGAAAGTTACCATTATACGGGAAGTGGGTGTAATTTGAGTCCGATTTGAATAATTTTTAACGAAGTTCTGTCTTGTACTAAGGTTATTAAGTGCACCGAGTTTGGTAGAAATTGATGAATCTATTACTGAGATACACATTTGTGGTCATAAGGGGCAGCGCACGCCCAAGGCTCTAATATGACTCATAATTTAGACTCATATTGGCAGGCCCTTCTAAGATAGGGAAATATGACCTTTTCTGACACTTTTTTGAGCTCATAATTACAACTCAAAATTCTGAAACTTTTCTGACTCTAAAATAGCAGCTGTTACTGTCAATATAGGAGTATTACATATGGGTGTATGTCATCTTTTTACAAAATCAAATTCAATCTATGTGAACATTTGTCAAATGGAAAATCTCTAGTGTGTGCAGCAAAAATTTTAATTTTGTCCCCCACATTTAACAGCCGGTTTCACCAACAATTTAAATGGAAAAGCATTTTTTTTCTGTAAATTTCCTTATAAAATTCAAAGAATTTAAATCAGTCTTCACTTAAATTGCTTTCGTGAAATTGGCAGTAAATCTTTAAGAACAAATGCTTAACCTAAATAAAATATATCTATGAGAGATTGATATGAAACAAAAAATGTATAATCAATTATATAAATAGGCAATCATGTTTCCTTTACACCCCTTTTACGGCTAAACTGTACTTCTAAGGTATAAACAATTATATATCATTAGAAAAATATTTTGATGCTGATGTGCAGGCAATTTTTAAAATTTCAAATTAGTTTAAAATAGACCGAAAAAATCAATTCAAAAGTCACACCAATACCAATGCCATACATGTACATGGTTGGGGCGGAAATGCCTCCTAAATGTATCCCTGCAGGGAAACCGCGTACTAGTGAATCAAATTTCTAGTTCCGTACTAGGCCTTTAGCGCCAAAACGGAACTAGTCCGAAATGAACTACATCCCCACCAGTCCAAAATCGGCGAAAAGTGGTACTTTTAAAATACCAATTTTTTCAGTTTTTTTTCACTAGAAATCGATATCTAAAGTGACGAATTTAGAAATGGTTCGGCACTATAGAAAAAGGGATGCAGAACGAACTAGGTCTTATTTGTCCAATTTAGAACAAGTTCGGAACTATCGAAAAAGGGATGCAGCGGGGGCTTGTTTACTTTCCATAGGTATGTGTTCGGCGGCTTTTTCGTTCAAATACGCTTCTATTCTGCGCTTCGCAGATGCTTTTTCATAGCTTGGTAATACAAAACAAAAATTTGTGTTAACATATCAACATCTTGGGACCGTCAGGAATCTAAGAAATAACAGCGAGCATGTCTGCAACCTCAGCTACAGCTAAAGGTATGTAAACGTACAATTCTTAGAATCATTCAAACAAATTTAATTTCAAATTGAAAACACATTTCTTCCAAAATAACTTAAAATCGCACACACGGAAGGACAAAAAAGATTGAAGAATCATGATACTTTTTGCTTTGGTCTGTAGATTTTGAAACTGGTTCGGAACTATAGAATTTAGGACTAGTTCGGAACTATCGAAAAAGGGAAGCAGCGGGGGNGTTCGGAACTATCGAAAAAGGGATGCAGCGGGGGGCAATTGACACTTCCTAGGACATCGTAATGTTAAATTCGCCAGTTGCTTGCATGCAAAAGAGACTTATCGCGAACCAGTACTGGGTCTAAATGTACTAGAAGCGCCCCAGTTCAGAACTAGAGATTTTCCCCACAGGGTATGCTTTAATATTGATAGTGAATTAGAGAAACGTGCTAAGCAGCAGTTTAGGAATAAGGTGTATGTATGTATGTA
>NW_016181474.1:0-6269 GCF_001687245.7 Rhagoletis zephyria | reverse complement strand
GCACTTTGCTAGTCAAAAAGTGACATTGGCCAGTCTATGTCCTTGAGTTGAGCCTCTTTCCATGATTCCCACTGCGGCAAATACTTTGGTTTCAATGCAACTAAAGAGCTGCTGCCGATAATAATGTGCTTTTGTAGCTCACTCATTCCCATTTGTGCTATTTTTGCCAGCTGCGTCTTTCGTTCTTTTTTGCTAATCTCATTTTATGGCTGCTAAGTGTGAAAATAGTTTCTTAGTGTTGGATAAAAGTACTTCCCACATGTTTTCAATATACTGAGCAGACGAATTCAGTACATACTTTGTTTGCCCTTTAAATTTCGTTAACGACTTTCAGGTATAGTTTCGTTTTATTCAAAATGAGGAAACGAACGAAATGAAAGCTACGCTTCAATGCTGGCTAATATGAATGTGTTTGGGTGGGTGTAAATTTTCAATTACACAAAACGATTGCATGCCTTCACACATACTCGTTTATACATACATACATACATACATTAATATGTACTTATGTACGGTAAATTTCGGTAAATTTATAAATTGAAAGCCAGATCTCTCCTTTGCTTATGAATTGCACATCGCATTGGAGTGTGTTGGTCTGGGTATATGTAGGTAGGTATGCCAAATAATAATATACATACATACGTCGGCTCATGAATATAAGAACAACTTAGGTGTTTGGTTCTTATCGGATTAGGGAGCAAAGTAAAAACAAATGTATGCTTGTGTATTTCTTTTAAATTGCTTTCAACTTCAGCGCATTGCCGTAAATTTTGTGTAAAGCTAACACAAGGACGACTGTGAACGGAAGAAAAGCAAATGCGTTCTATAGCAGCTACTTACGTAAATATAACTGTATATATATGTATGTATATGTATTCTCCTGCCTTAAAAGCAATTTGATTTTATTTTTTTTAATTTAAAGTTTAGTTGGACTACGCTTTGTTTTTCAATACAATTTCTAATAATCTTACATATACATATGTATATATGTACATAAACAGATAAGTATGTATGTAACCTGTCAGGAATTTTGTCGTCGACTACTAAAATATCTAACTTTTCAGCCACAAATTACGTTTAAAAATAATGTACTTAGTGTAGTGATTTTATGGTTATTTGAGTTTCCTACAGGGTATGTACGTATTGTACATTGTATACACGTTTGTACTACATTCGTGTGCGCCTAAAAGGCAATAAAAATAAATTTAAGTAAACTCAACGGCTACTCCTCTCCCACCGAATTGGAAAACTGGATAAAGTGAATGCCTTTTTGGTAAAAAAAAAACGTTATTTTGCCTGAGTACTTTCAGGCGATGCTCAACATAAATGGCTGGCGCCAGCAGCCTATAATCTAAACCCATCGTAGTTAATTTGGTGTCCCAAGTACAGTTGAGAGAACTATCACCAAAGGCAAGAGTCTGGAAAGAGGGACCCCAATACTGCTCTATTGTCGCTAGTTATGCAGGGGAAATCGATGGCCGAAAGAAACGATGCACAAGCCACAGTCTTGGATTGAACCCCACTCTCTTGCGCTATATCGGCTTTACGGGCGCCATGAATACAGCGTCAGGACCGGCTCTTAATTTTAGCGATTCAAGAGGAGGCAATGAAAACGATGTGTCGACTGCACTTTTTTGCTCTGTGGCACGACGATCGGAGCTCTGAGTACGGATAGTTGTTCAGAAGGTTGTCAGAACAATATCCTTTGTTTTTGGCACCAAATGACGAACCAGGGTTGGGCACGCCGCACTAAATCGAGATTTTCACTACCACTGTATGGTTAGTGGTAGTGCATTTCAAATTTCACTAAACCCATATGCTTAATGGTAGTGCATTTCAAATTTCACTACCACTGTATGGTTAGTGGTAGTGCATTTCAAATTTCACTACCACTATTTGCTTAGTGGTAGTGCATTTCAAATTTCACTACCACTATATGGTTAGTGATAGTGCATTTCACCTAGTGGTAATGCATTTCAAATTTCACTACCACTGTATGGTTAGTGACAGTGCATTTCAAATTTCACTACCACTATATGGTTATGCTTAGTGGTAGTGCATTTCAAATCTCACTGCCACTGTATGGTTAGTGGTAGTGCATTTCACCTAGTGGTAACGGATTTCAAATTTCACTACCACTGTGTATGGTTAGTGATAGTGAAAAATTGTTTTCACTAGCACTATGCACTTAGTGGTAATGCATTTCCCATTTCACTACCACTATACGAATAGTGGAATGAAAAGCTCAGTGCATTGAAAATTTAGTGCAGCGTGCCCAACCCTGTGACAAACTTATACCTAAAGTCTCCTTTGTAGAAAGTACATCATTAGATTTCCTACAAGAGAACAATGGAGAGATCCAGACACTCTCTTGGGAAGCTCGGTGAAAGTTGCATCCGTCTTTCAATCGAAAGTCTTTGCAATACGGAAAGTGGCAGACTGGAAAACTGGCGATAGGTCGCGCGGACATAAAACCAGGATCGGCAGTGACAGATAAGCTGATCTAAAGGCCCTGGAAACCGCTCGAATCTCTTCAAAGTTAGTCCAGGAATGTAAGTTGAAGCTGAACTCCGTTACAAGATGGAATGAGGTTGATCTTGTGTGGGTGCCAGGACACTACGGTGTTCAAGGTAACGAATTGGCGAATTGCGGCTCTCTGGAGCACCCCATTGAACCGGAACCAATTGTAGGGCCAAGCATAGCGGGAACGATCCGGTGCATCAAGGATCTCATATGCAAAACTCATGAGAGCCGTTGGTGCACTATTGACACCTGCAAAATTACCAAGTGTTTCCTGAAAAGGCCTGACAGGGTGGTAGCAAAATTTCTTCTCAGACAAAGAAGGAGTGATCTACGAGTCCTGGTAGGACTTATTACGGGGCACAATCCATGGGGACGACATATGGTCACCATAGGCATCATCTAAGATCCACTGGACACATCGTGTTTGGAGGACGAGGATAGTACAGCACATTTTCTCTGCCGCTGTCCGGCCTTCTTCAGACTCAGATGGTACATTTTTGGGTTGGATGTACTGAGAATGGACGACGTACATTCTCTTTCCCTCTTTTTATTCTAATCATTTACGTATACATTTGTTCAGGTTTTTTTTTGCATTAAAGTGCACCCAGCGACCGGTTTTGGTAGAAATGAATTGCAGATTCAGATTTTTCGTACCCGAAACACCCCCAAGGGTGCTTTTTGATGGTATAAATATTTTTTTAAAGCTGCTCAGCGATAATTAACTTCAATTGAAAAGAGCTCTTAAAATCGCCAACCTGGGAAAATTGCGAACTTACTTTTCTAAATACGATCCAGAATTTCAGAAAAACTTGGTTCCATCAGTTCCCCAGCCAACTGGCGACCAGTGTAATAAGTGCAAATTATAAACCAGAAAACTTTAATTGGCGCTACTGAAAGTTGTTATTATTTGAGTTGCGTCATTTTTGCAAAGAACCATCTATATCTGAGGATTTTTTTTTAAACAACTTAAGTGGCTTTAGAAAGTTTGACATTGAATTACAAAATAATATGTTTCCTTTGAAACATTTCATATTTTTAAGCTTCTGTTAAAAGGGCATTTTAAAGAACTATTTTGGCTAGTTACTCGTTAGAATGTTATTTGGGAACACAATAAAATGTTGCTTTAAAAGCCAAATGGCCTATCTCGAGATAGGTTGTTTCAATAAAACGCTTCAGATATGTATATAAGTATATAAATCCGAAAATACGGTACTTCTATAAACTTATCCCAAATGCCATTCGAATGAATTCACATAAAAAGAAATGACCGCATTTTGGCGATAAAGTAAACTTTATTGCTAACAAAGAAGGCCAAGCTAACAGATACACCAAAACTTACAGGCTGCCAAAGCCCAAAACTGCTTATTTGTTTATTCTGGCATTTACATAGTTCGAATTTAGTGCAAGAAAAAATGCGCCTTTTTGCAATGCTGCAAGATCATAGCCATCCATGTGTTTACCATTGCAGTAAGTTTTTACACAATGCTTTTCTAACTATATAAAATATATTTTATTTTTCCCTCAATTTTCTTGCTACTTTTTCATTTTCGATTTTTCCACTATCGTATTTCCTAGGTTACGTTATCAACTTTCCTCTTCCGCTGGCAAATGCACGACTTTCTGTATATATATATACTACATACTACTACATAAATGCACAAGAGGAGCTGTAAAAAATTTCTTTTTACATTTCTGTTGCTCCTTTTGTTTGTGCCGCATTCTAAAGGCGTACGCATAAATGTAGGTTCATATACTCATGGCTATGTAGGTCAACTAATATACATAAGTTGACAACATTGTGTGTAAATTTTATGCTGCAATTGCTTGAATAAAAATTGAATTTGCCAAATTTGTTGTGGAAAAACTCGATAACATAAACAATTGAGAAGAAGAAGCGTTAAATTTAGAACACTTGATCGCTTTTGTGCTTTTGCGGTCCATCCGATAATCCTTTGTTGGAGACAATTCGTTGCTTGTGGCAAAATGTGTGCACAATATTGAGTAAAGAAAGTTTATTTAAAAAATAACCCTAGATTAGTAAACTTATAAAATTTTTTTGCTATTTTATTTAACCTTTCTTCAACCACCTTACGGTCTCTGAGACCGGGTAATCATGAAAATATTTATTGCTCGCAAATAAATAACGGAAACTGTCGCATTCTTTCAGTAGCTTAATGGTTTCTTATTACACAAAATTTTGTGTACCTAGTGCGACCTGGATAAGTGGACATTCAGCGCTGTATGCTTTCAACGGTCTGTCAGACCAGGCAAGTAGTAGAAAAATTCAATGAAGCCGATTAAATAGTAAAATCTATTTTCATTTATTTATTTGAAGTATAAACAAAATAAAACAAAGGAAATAAAAGATTTTCTTCATTGACTAAGTATTTATTTCAGAGCTTTTCTAAACTAAATTTTAAATTTACCATGTTAAAGGACAGGATAAGTAGGATACAAATTACTAATTATAATAAATATTTTCATAATTTCCGTTTTTAATGAAATAAGTTGAATGCGGTAATTTTAAACTAATTGCATACAGATATTTTCAATAACTTCAAAGAAGCAACCTAGAGAACTGATGAAAAGCAACCCATTCTGCGAGACCGGGGTATCTATTTGTGCCAAAATAAATCACCTGTGTGACAGTAGGTTTAAGATAAAAGAAAACGATAAATACTGTTTTTTTTTGGCGAATAGCTTCATAACGCACATACTACTGGCAACTTGAAAGGCACCCAAGCTCAATAATTCAGCAATAAAGCATGAAATTAAACTCCGTTATTTTATATATTATTGTATATATATACATATGAACACTGAGAAAAGAGTTTTATTACGTCACCAAATTTTTATTTCTTTCAACATATGCTTTGGTTATAACTAGTTACATTATTTGGTTATAGTAAGCAAATCATATGTCGAGAGAATTACATTTAGCTGACTTTCTTGCCTACTGTTTCAAATGTCAAATTAAATTTAATTTTACACACGTTAATCAAAGTATCGAGAACAGTTTACGTGTTTCCAAGTAATTCGGCAACATACATAATTACATAAAAAAAAATGTCGATTAATTGATAACCATCTTTTTTAAAAATATTTTATATCCGTTAGCGTTGAAGAAAATAAACAACTCTTAGAACAATTTTCTCAAGTAGGTTTTAAAATTTAGTTGAAGGGCAGATACATTATAATAGCTACTACAAAAAACGGTCTTTCACTTTCAAAACTCTAAGCATGTGTGTTTTTCTGTGGCATATTTAATAACGCGTGCAAGGTAGTGCTAGTTTTTATTCCCGAGTGCACTTGTGCACAAGAGTATTATAACTTTGTTCACATAACGNGAAATCTGTGCACACGATAACTCGAGTAAAAATTTAGTTATCTTAACAAAACTTGGTAAGTGTACTTCTTTTCAGCGTAGGATGGACGGTATTGAAAATGGGCGAGATCAATCAATAACCACGCCTACCTCCTATATAACGGTAGTCTTCATAATTACGAAAACTGCACTATTTTAGTAACTACTGGAGTTTATTTACTCAAAATTGATATTTATAATGCTTTTTTGATGAGTAATAAGAATATTATAAATGTTTGGAAAATAGGCGTAGCCACGCCCATTACATGTGTAGATATATCTCAGTAACCGCTCCACCAATTTCCCCCAACCTTGGCACAGCTGTTGGCCTTGGTACAACATACCAAATCGCTGAAAATTTTCAAAATCGGACAAACACCAC